>NC_044350.1:32733751-33033751 GCF_007364275.1 Archocentrus centrarchus | reverse complement strand
CAATACATATCTGTCTGTCTTTTGTTTGTTTAGTTTATTTTTTAAATTGTTTTCAATTGTTCCTCAATCTGTCAGTCAGTCAAGTTAGAAACATGTGAGCATTTTGTTTGCTTTTTGTTTTTTTATTTAACCAACTGAGACTAAAAAATATTTTGAAAATTATCCTTAAAAATAAGGATATCTTTAATGTCCCAAATTGTTTCTGCAACTCTAGGATTATCTTATGACTTCAAGAGTAACCAATTTTAAATTTCTAATGTATTTGATACTAAACTACTGTTAAAACAGATTAGTTATTATGGCTGTGTTTAGATCTGTGAAATAATAGCACACTCTTTTCAACTCAACAGTCACAGTGTAGTGGGACTGCCACTACTTGGTACTCCAGATATAAAATACAGAATCATTGTAAAAAAAAAAAATTAAACCTTGCCTATGAAGAGGGATCTTAAAACAAACTAATTTAAGATATTCTTTTTCATAGTAAATGATGATCTGAAAGTGATCAGAAAGCACTTACTAAGTGAAGCTCTTGTGCTAAACTAATACATTTTTAAAGGTTCTAATATGGTTAGCAAAACATTTGAAGAGAACATTTGTGGGGGAAGGGGGGGGGGGGTGGTGTTAGTATTCATACTTAAAGTTGTAATCACCATGGGTTTTTCCTGGCTTAGTTTTTATATGTATGTGAGTATTTGAATTTCATACATGTATCCATCTAAAAGCTGTTTAAAGGAAATTTAGCTCATTTTTGTGTGAAATTTAATCATGCTTTGATGTCTTGTTTCATTTATGTCTTTGTACTTTTTGTCTTTTAAGTGTCTTGTTTAGAAATTTTACAATAAACATTCCTGACCTAGACTGATATTTTAGCCTCCAAGAAATATAAGTCCATCCATTCATCCATTCATTCATTCATTCATTCATTCATTCATTCATTCATTCATTCATTCATTCATTCATTATCCAGGTCTGGGTTGGGAAGACGGCACTCTAAGGAAGTCCAGAACTCCCTTTTCCCCAACTGCCTCTTGCAGCTCATCCAGGGCACACCGAGGGATTCCCAAACCAGCCAGGAGATAAAATTTCTCCAGTGTGTCCTGGGTCTGCCCTGGGGCCTTCTCCCAGTAGGACATGTCCAGAACACCTCACCTAGGAGGCGCCCAGGAGGCATCCTAGTCAGTTGCCTGAACCACCTCAACTGACTCCTTTTTAATGTAGGAATAGTCCTACCCTGACACTAAGGGAGAGCCCAGCCCCTCTTCAGAGGAAGCTTGTTTCCACTACTTGTATCCATGGTCTCATTCTTTCAGTCACTATTCAGAGCTCATGGCCACAGGTGAGGATAGGAATATAGATTATCCAGTAAATCAACAGCTTTGCTTTCATACTTAGTTCTCTCTTCATCTCTTCTGACTGGTGCAACATTCAATTCATCTGTCAATCTTCCACTCCACTTTCCTGTTGCTCGCGAACAAGACCCCGAGATACTTGAACTCGTTCACTTGGGGCAGCAACTTGTCCCTGACCTGGAGTGGGCACTTCACCCTTTTCCAACTGAGAAACATGGCCTCAGACTTGAAAGTTGTAATACTCTTTCCTGCCGCGTCACACTCTGCTACGAACTACTCCAGTGCAAGCTTAAAGTCACCACCTGATGAAACACATCATCATCAAACCACATCATCGACAAAAAGCAGAGAGGACATCCTGAAGCCGTCAAAGTGGAAAACTTCCAATATTTTGCTGTATCTGGAAATCCTGTCCATAAAAATTATGAACAGAATCAGGGACCCTGGCAGAGACCAGCATCCATCAGGACAGAGGTGACATTGCACATACCAAAAGTGACTTTCAGTAACCAGTGATTGGATTTCAGGAGCCTCCTCCCTCGACTACCACCTCATAAACATTGTACCTGACCCCCTGTGGCACCTCCTGTGGGTAGTGCCATACAGGAGAGTGTTGCCTCTTCGGGCTCTGCTCCACAGACAGCATAAAAAAGTCTTAACCCTTTATAAGGCTACTGACTAGCTTTATATATGACACCAATCCCACGCCTTGAAGAATGTGTTCATGAAGAAATGGCCTAATGTTGTATAAAGTTATAATGTGCATGTTGTAATGCTCTAAAAAGTGATGTTGTAATTAATCTGTTGTAATGTTCTAAAATACATGTTCCGTTCACCATGTGTTTTTGTTTGTTTGTTTTAACCACTTATGGGCAATGAACCAAATATGGTAACTTCACTGACTTTAATTTTTCTACATGAAAATGAAACATTTTGAAAAATGCCACAGAAGTAATTCTTATGTCCTCCAATTACACTCTAAGTTTGAAAATTTGAATTTCACAGTATTTCAATGAGTGCCCTATAAAGGGCAAAGTATGTTTTATAGTGTTTGCATTACTCTGATGTTGCATCCTCATCAGCTACAGATTTCTTAAATTTATTTCTATGCTTAAGTATCTGTAATCACTGCATGAAGGGTTCATCTTTAGTTCCTCCCAGCCTCATTCAGCAAGAGCTCTCATCTCTTCTTCAGCTGCAGCTCCAGCCGGCCACTCAGTTTCTGATAATCAATCTCATACCAAGTAAACACACGCACACGCGCACACACACACACACACTCCCACTCCCACAGTTTCAGCATTTGCAGTTGCTAATACCGCCTCTCTGACTTACCGCTTCTCAACGTTGTCCTCCAAGACTTCTCTTTGAATGCCTTAGATCAAATAAAGTCTTCGTAACATCTATATATCTCTCTAGCTCTTTATCTGTATCTGTTTTTGGCTCCCTTCATTCTAGCGGCTAAGTCAGGGTCTTAGGGTATGTAAAGGGGTGTGATTTTAGAGGAGTGATGAAAGAATCTCACAGAAATCTAATGAATACAGAAACTGAATGTCTCTTATCCTATTAGGTCATTTTGGGTGTGTGAGAGAGGCCAGTATGAAGTCTTCACATACCTTTTGCTGTAACAGAAATTTATTTACTATCCTTATTATAAAATGCTTGCCAAAGCAAGAGAAAAAAGTACTACAACACTACTTAAACACACTAAGAACAAGAAGCACTTTGAGAGCGCAAATATCCGCCAAGGAAGCTCAATCTCTGGACAGCATTTTCTTTTAATGGAATAGTTTTGGATTTTGTTTTTATTCATTTTGTGTTCTCTGTTTCTAAATCTTTAAGAAGTTTGTAGTGCAGTTATTATTTGCCCTGTTGAAACCCATTTTAATATCCTTGACAAAATTTTGAGTATAATTAGGTTTTATTTATGTGAATTATTTCATTTTCTCTTGACAATACTTTCTGTAAAGATATAATGCTTTTTCAACAAAGAAAGGCAGATGTGAAATGTAAAAGTCAAAGGTCAAATGTCACATGATATTTGGAAGCAAACTATAATGGGATATTTTGAATCCCCATATACTAGTATCATTTCCTAAATGTGTCAATATAAACAAAGGGAGGAGAAATTTGATAGTTTTAAAGATAAAATACATTTTATGAAAATTTGACCTAATGAAAATTTAACCTTATTTGACCTTGAAGAGGTCAGAGGTCCAAAGTAATGTGATATTTAGACTATGTCATTCCTTATGTCTGTATGTTGTCAATACAAACCATGGCAAAAAGAAACTGTTTTAAATAGCTCTATATAGCATTGTTATCGCTTTGACCTTCAAGGAGAGGTCAGAGGTCAAATGTGACGTTTAAATCTTTATATGTTACTTTCTATATGTTAATACACAACACACTTGTAAGAATCATAGTTTCTAAATTATAAGGCTTTTTGTCAATTTTCGACCCATAAATTGCTACCAGAAACATAATCTCTTGGCAGAGGTTATAATCCTTCTCTGAAAATCGCTCACTGGTGACTGTCTCTGCAAACTTTGAATACAGCCATTGTGGCCCTTTCAGGGGAGTTTTAATGCAAAGCCCTGGAATAATGCTTGTAAAATATGTCTTTTCTAGCAATATGAATCAGTTCTGAGGAAGGAAGACCAAGGAGTGGATCAGGTATTGCAGTGTAATTGGAGGATACCCTTGAGGACTTTTGTAATAAATGAAAACCGAGGCTCCCATGGCTGGTGGAATTGTGCTTTCTCGGGACTTGAAGTATAACCTTTGGAAAAACAGCATGCAATCTCTGATTAATTCTGTGAGCCCAGGCCTCACAAGGTGACAGGTCTGAGTTTCCAGTTTTGCATGTTTGAAGTTTTTCAACTTAACCATACAAAACAAAAGGTAGTTCATGTGTTACGTAAGCACGTTACTTGAATAGATGAACTTTGGCCTTTTGATGGTAAAGCTGGGAGGTTTTGTGCTTTTTGTGTTATATCTGTTTGCTGGTGAGGAAAAATACTCAAAATTATGGTGGATTTGGCCTAATTATTTATCAAAAGTATATTTTAATACACTTTTAAGGTCACAGAGTTCAGTTTCTGCTAATATTTAATTGATTTGTTATCTTTAATTTAATAATTACAGCTATCAACGTTGATAATTACGGCCATCAAAGCTAAAAGAGAACATAATTATCTGAAACTTGCATGTGAGAATTATCTAGCATGTCTAGCAGCAACAAGTCGTTTTTTGTTTTTTCTTTAAATTGGATATGATATATGCTAGCAGCAACCAACCGTGTATGCTGTGGCGGCTTCCCAAAAGCGCTAATGGCTGTGAAGAAAGACAATTTTTAAACTAAAATAGAAATGTGCAAAAACAGAATTTGTCTGCAGACATGATACAGAGCAGCGGCATTCTGTCGGGACAAGCAAGGCAAACAGTGCTTGCGTAAGTCAGATCTAAAAACAGACGGGATTGCTCTCCTTTCATCCCAAACATTTTCGGTCATAAAGCTTCTCACCTGTTTTCATCCATCCTTTACATCACTGCCATCTAGTGGCCGCAGTTGGCTATTGTTGCTGGAAGCACGCTTGCTTTGGATCCAGTTGGAAACTATAGTGTGTGTCCATTTCATGGGCGTGTCCGTCTCCTGTTAGTCTGACAAGTTCAAGTCATTGTTGAGAGGCCAGCAGCTTCTTCTCGTTTGCGAATGTGGTTCATGTATAAACCTTCGGTCTTTGTTTGGAGACTGGTGGGAAAATTAGTGTGCTGGAGAATTTCATACTGGCTCTGCTTTCACTGCTTTGAGATCAGTTGTGAGTCACGCTTTGGGCAGGAAACAGAGCTACCATTAGCAAATACATGAGCATCTATGATTTATCATCATAACAGATAAGTTTTCTCTTACTGACCACCTTGGCCAACATGTGTGATATACAGAAGATGGAGTGCAGTGTGAAAAAGTTTTTAATAACTGATTTAGCACGTTAGTAAGGAAAGCCTTGATGATGGAGAGTTTCTCAGAGCTCTTTAACAGCTGATTTTTCAGAGATCTAAACGTAATGCTTTATAAACATATGATTTTATATAATATGAAGCATTACGTTTAAATTAAATGGCATATGAAATGTTTGAAATGAGCTCAGCCTTAAACAGCTTCAACAGTAATGTTAATACAGTAATACAGATGACACTGATGGGACCTTCTTTTTTTTAGTTTGTTTTTTTTTTTTCTCAAAATCATTATTTTTAGTTTTGATAATTTATGCATAATTTGCCACTAATAGAGTTTAATGTGTAGTGAAGTGTTTTATTGCTTAATTTGTTAAAGGAATGGTTAAAAAAAAATCCTCTACCCCTCATTGTCAGCAAATGATGCATAATTTTGGTAACATAGTAGATTTTTACTTAACTATACAAGTGAAAATACATGTAGAGTGCAGCAGGTAAGCATATTTACAGTGCATATTATCTTTTATATAAATATGCTGATGTGGGGTTTACAGTAAACTGGTCAGTTAAACACTTAAAATTCAATCCCACCCTCTTTTTTGCCTCAAGACTGACCAAGTTGGTGCTCCTTTAGATCATATTTTTAATTTGTCAACTGCAAAAGAGAAACTTCTAATAATCTGGAAGGCTGCCCAGGTTCATGATTATATAAATGCGTTGCCCGTAACAACTTAAATAATTGCCATTCCATCTCAAAATTGTCCCACATTCAGTTGTGGTCAGAGACTGCGCCTGTGTTTAGTCACAGTGGATAGAAGGGTTTCCCCAAGAAACACTGTCAGCCCTACCAGCTGCAGCTGAATGAGGGGGTTGGTGTGCCAGTGCGGTTCTGTACATACACAGTGGATGAAAGGGAGGGGAGGGAAAATGGTTGGCTTATTTCCTCTATACTGCAAGAAGGTAAAGTAACAGACTGTATTTAACCTTGTTCACACACAATGAACTTATTCCACCATCTGAAATTTGTGGAAATAAGTGGATGGATATTGGCTGAAAAGGTCAGTGAATTCAAATTTGCCTGTTCCCTAATTCCTTTGTTCATCTTCATATTTATTTATTTATTTTTGCTGTTCTTGCATGTAAAAACAGTGAATTGCATAAGCTAACTTAATGGCTGTAAAAAGAAAAGGTCCCCTGTGCATAGATCTTGCAGACTGCCGTCTTTTCAGTACACTTGTGGAAACCCTGTACAGACAACGCTGCTTAGAAGTAGGCATATATTACATTCTCATTTGTCCATAATGTAAACTCTGAATATGTGAGTTTTGTGCAGTCCATTGTCAGCATTGACCATAAACATTTTTACTCTGATTTTTTTTATAAGTTGAAGTCAAATATTTAAGCCTTTTTTTTGTGCTCACAAAGCTATATTTCTGTCATGCTGTGAGTCCTCCTTCTTCATCAAGCTAGTCCATCTACCTGACAGGAGCGGTATATGTGGATTAAACTGCACGACTGTTACACAGGTGTGTCTGGGGCTGGTCGCAATAAAAGGTGCTCACAGTTTTCTCAGTTGTGAAGTTATGGTTCACTCACTGACTCATTCATTTCATTTTCGCCTGTTTTTTACTTTCAGTTGTAGTTTGTAGTTTCAATTATAGATTATCATTTGGATTAAAAAAAAAAAAAACCCTTTCACAACAACCCTTCACATTGAAAAATGACCTTTAAGTCTCCCAAAAGTGTTCTTAACAAGCTATCATATCTGACGGGCTGGCGTGAGACCAGAGGTATTTCTGCCAAAACCTAAACACTGAACCCAAAGGACACTTAGTAACTTTGAAACTCCAGTGACTTTGACAAAACCGCAGTATTTTAAACCTGACGTTGGGCGTGAGCAGGAGATGGATGCTCATGTGCTGAGACTGAATGCAGCGCACAGGTGAACTTTGTTTCCCTTTTTGTTGTTTGATATTATGTGTCACTCCACATAAAGTCACTGTGGATTTTAAAGTTGTGCATGAGGTTTGAATTACAATGTGTATTTTCATTTAGCAAAAATATGAGGAAGTAATATTTTACCACGACTAAAGTCTAAAAATTTCCTGAAAATAGTCTCCTGTGATCCATTTTTTTCCCTGTGGAACACGTGCGTTTCCCTTCCTTCCTCTTCTCTCACTGTGTGCTCACCCTCCCACCCCCACTCTTCCTTTTGGCTGATTGCTGGGCATTAACAATTTAAATTGTTTGCCTTTTTAGTCACGCCAATTGTAATATTGCTCTCGGAGAGGGAGTAGTTAATGAGTTTCTACTTTGGGGTCCTACCGCTGAGACGACACAGGAATAGAGCTTTTTCTTTTTCCCTCCTACTTCTTTCTCCTCCTTCGTCATTGGCTCTGTGACAATTGGCCTCTCATTCTTTTTATATGCAAAAACTTATCAAAATGTCAAATTTCATCATATATGTATGTGTGTGTGTCTGAATCTCATTGTGGGTGTTTGCCTTTGAATCCCCCTGTGAACATTTGTAAAACCATCCTTTTGTGTGTGTGTGTGTGTGTGTGTGGATTCACATGTGCACCCTGAGGGCTTGTTGCAAATGTAGAATGTGTTCTTAATGCTTAATGAGAAAGCAGTGAGGTAGAAAACTACACATTCTCATTAATATCTCTTCCTCTGTTTCTGTCTCTCAGATTCACAGTTGTTTCACTGGCATGATTGTTTCTATAAACAATATCGCCAAAGCATCAAAATGCAGTTTTGTGAAATAAAATAGAATTCAATATGCTGGACGTACTTGATAAATAATTATTTATACAGTGGGGGAAATAATTATTTAATCTCCTGCTGAATTTGTAAGTTTGCTCGCAAAGAAATGAACAGTCTCAATTTTTTATGGTAGTTTCTTTTTAATAGAGAAATGGAGAGAAAGGCATAACATAAAAGCTTTAAATTGATTTGCATGTCATAAAGTGAAATAAGTGTTTGCTCCCTAAACATGACTCAGGGTTTGGTAGAGAAACCCTTGTTGGCAAGAACAGTGACATTTCTTGTAGTTGGTCTCCAGGTTTGCACACATCTCAGGAGGGATTTTGCTCCCCTGCCTTACAGAAACCTCCTGCTTGGCAACTCGAAGGTTCGGCTTCCTTCACAGATTTTCTGTGGGAGTGAGGTCTGAAGACTGACTGACTCCGTGACCTTAATGTGCTTCTTCTTTAGCCACTCCTCTGTTGCCTTTGTGGTATGTTCTGGGCTATTGTTATGCTGGAAGATGACCCATCTTCAGTGTTCTGGCTGAAGAGGTTCTCGACTGAGATTTTATGGTACACCGTCCCGTCCGTTGAAGTTATCCTGTACCCTCAGCAGAAAAACAGACCCAAAGCATAATGTTTCCACCTCCGTGCTCAAGTGTTGACCTCAAGCTAAAGGTCAGAGGTCAAGTTTTTTTTAAACAAATGCTTCTGAAAACATAGCCTTGGTAACAATGGCCTACTTTCATGCCAACTCCTGAAGTACTCCATCAATATGCCCTTCTTTGGATTCTGCTTCTTCTTCTTCGATCACAAGTTTTAAAATGTGCAGAAGTATAAAGTAGGTGGACTGTGATAAAATTCTGTTACATTAAAAACATGCAACAGGAAACAATGGCATCCTTCTTATTGTAAAATCATTACCGATACTGCCCTTTTGGATAGTCTGGGTCAGTTTAGATGGTCTGGGTAGATTGTTGGTTTTATCATGCTTTACACTTTTGTGTGGATGGATGGAACCCAGACTTTTGTACTAAACCACCACCATCTTTATTTCTGCTGTACGAGCACCTTTTAACGTTGGCATACATTTTTGTTTTAAAGTAACGTGTTGTGTGCCCCAGATAGTGCAGTTGTAACCATGGCACAGTGAAACAGGAGTTCTCTAAACTATTGAAAGAACGAAACAATTCCAAGGTCAACAGGACTGTGACGATTTACTAATATACCCCCTTAAGTTTTGAGCAAATCATTCAAATACGCCAAAACACTAAATTATCCCGATTATGAAATTCAGTGAAATTTGATTTGTGATTTTATGATTATCTGTAGAAAGTAAACCACACAGTTGGAAAAGCGGGCAGGGGAATGTAAGAAGTTACATTGGTAACCGTAATTTTTTTATTATTGAGACAGCATATACTTGAACCATTTGTAGTTATGTAATTATCACAAGAAATATTACAGAATGTAACTCTCCTTTGGCTACACCGTTTAAATTAAAGAAAAAGGAAGTGAAAAAGATACAAAGAAAAGGGTGAAGATGAAAGGATATGATGGTTTAAAAATGGTCAGAAAGCAGCAAGGAGAAAGAAGAGATTAAAAGAGATGGCAGAAAGAACAGCACAGATAACAGAGAATGTATCAGTCACAAAAGATGAGAGAGGATAAAAGACAAGATGAACATGACTCAGTTGTCTTGTCAGTGATTTGCTCCGTCAGTCAACGTCGACTCAAAGCCCTGGTCTTTGAAAATGTGACAAACAGATCAAGGTTCCTAACTAGCTAACACTCACTGCTTTTTATGTAGGATGAAACAGAATGTCCTTTCCAATTGCACCCCCACCCACCCATTTTCTCTGTCAAATTTTAAATTTTATATTTAAGATGACTGTAACAACAAAACAACTGTAATGAATAGCCATCATACTAAATATTTGGTTATCATTAGTCAGGCATCTTACATTTTAACCTTTTTAATTACATTTCCACTCAAGTTAAACAGTTATAAATATATACGTTCATTTACATGTATTGACTGTATTATAAGAGATACATTTCGTATAATCAAAGCCAAATTATTCAAGATATGTTTAAAAGTTCTGTGCTTGGACCCCTTCTCGTCAACATCTGCATCCACCGCCATGGTCTCTGCTTTCATTCTTATGCTGATGACACATAACTTTATTTCAGCACCAAACTCTCCACCCAGCTCCGCCCACAATCACCTGTTAACTATCTGCATGAAATCAAAATGTGGATGTTATCTAACTCACTCAAAATCAACAGTAGTAAAACTGAACTCTTGGTTGTGGCCCTACTCCGGAAGTCTGGAGAACTACTCACGGACATAGATATGCAACCACATTAACACCAATAATGTTATATCATTTTATTTCACTGTGTTTCTTAGATTGACACATTTGATTGCATTATTACTATTTAAAATCCCATCCCAATCTCAGAATTTGTGAGGGGCATTTCTGTGAATGGCATAAGCGTGTTTCTTCTCTTTAGAAGTGAAGCAAAAGTAGGAATTTTATGAAGGATTACATATGGATATGTGTAATTTGCTTTCTCATTTGTTTTTGGTTTTTCTTGGATATTTCTGGGAACAGATGGGAACAGAGTGGTTAAACTTGGGTTTATGCTATTATAGCCTCAAAACCATCGTAAATAACGCAAAATGAAGAGATTCTGTGAATGAGACAAGTAGGGCAAACATGGAGTTGGTGTATGAATTAGAGAGAGAGTGTGTGTGTGTGTGGTAAAGATGGCTCCTGGGGCAGATTTTCTATGATTCGTCTCAGTGATTGTTCACATCTGTCTGCATCTAATTGGTGGAACATACATTTTTATCCTGACAAGAAAAGCTCCCCATTTTCTCTTTTCTTTCCCTCCATTCTATGTTAGTCACACTACACTGAGTGGTTGTGTTCAACCTGAATGAGGGGGGGGGGGCATGTGCTCATATGCTCACACCCTCAGATATATAAAGACTCTTAGATCGCACACATAAAATAGTTTGAGGTGGATATTTATGTTCCTCCTTAATTCATCTATAAATTCTCTACAGGCTCCTCTTCTTAGGATTTTTCTTTTTGTTCAGTTTATTTATTCATATGTGTTTTTGTTCACATAAGTGTAATATGGCAAGACCAGAGCTGCCGGGCAGGAAAAAAGCAAGAAAAAGTGGGAGAAAATAGGAAAAATTGATATGAATAAGTGGACAGACCACAAATAGAATAACAGAATTGTTCACCAACTGCTCCATGCATTAAAAAAAGAAGAAAAAATATACAAAAATAAACAGCACCTGAAAAAAAAAGAAATGCATACATATGAAAAAACAGCGGCATGGTGGTTAGCACTACAGTTACAATGACAGTTACAATAATATCTAGAAGGTCTGGGTTCTAAGCCACCTTGGCCCGGGCCTCTCTGTGTGGAGTTTGCATGTTCTTCCCATGTCTGCGTGGGTTTCCTCCCGCAGTCCAAAGACATGCACTTACTGGGGTTAGGTTCACTGGTCACTCTAAATTGCCCATAAGCATGAATGTGAGTGTGAATGGTTGTCTGTCTCTCTGTGTTGGCCCTGCGACAGACTGGCGACCTGTGCAGGGTGTACCCTGCCTCTCGCCCTATGACACCTGCGATAGGCTCCAGCCCCCCCGCGACCCTGAACAGGATAAGTGGAAGAGATGTTGATGACAGACATTGATGAGATGTCTGTCATCAATGTCTGTGTCTTTGTCACGAAATGTACTTAATAATGAGGGCGGGAAGCTGCAACGATGCCCCCAGAAGCAAGAGAAAGACCCAGGAAACCCAGGCCGACCGCAGCCCCCCAAGAGCATTGAAGACTCAAGACCACATATTCCGATAGCAACTGCACGCCCGCCCCAGCAGAAGGAAGAGGGAGGCCACAGACGGAGCCCCCACAGCCAAAGGGCTACTTACCCTTTTAAAATAAGGGTGTACTTAGTTTTTCACTGGACTTGCGTGAAAACAGCCTTTTTCATAAGTCTGTACATGAAGAGGTTGAACACACTGACAGTGTCGTACCTTCACCAGCTGGTTTTAAAGCTGGGTCATTCCTTTTAATTCTGTGTTTTCAAACTGCATTTTGTAAGATTTCGGGACGTACAGTTGCTTTATCAATGTGATATAGCCAAACTATTAAAATGTAGCACATTTGAACATCAGCCAACTATTTCAAAGTGATGAACTACATTTGAAAGTGTTAAAATGTGACTGTATTAGAAAACAAGTTTTATTTATATATATTTATATATATATAAATATATATAAATATAATATAATATAATTTTTTTTTAGTCCCTTTCTTTAACAGACTTCCCTTTTTAAAAATCTGTTCGCTGTCTTCTCCCATCAATTTTCTTTTTTTTATTAATATTTTCCATCTTTTTCAATCCAGTTCCCAACTTTTTTTCCTTCCTAAACTCTAATGGCGTGCCCTTCACTGCCTGACCACAATAGTCTCAGCATTTGGATTACTGTAATGGGGTTTGCATCACCCTTATATGATCAGCCATCTGGGGCTTGCTGCCTTTTAGCATTGAGTTAGTATCTTCCCAATAGGACTGACTGAGAAAGCTAAGCTGCAAAAGCACTAATCTCCCAGCACTTGCTATTGTTAGTGTCCCCAACGGCATCTGTGCTAAAAGGGGGCTAATTGATGTTGCCGCCTGCTCATTGTAGGCCTTGAGAGGAAGTGGGTGATTACTGACCACTCATATGTAGAGGGAAGTGTGAAGTGAAGCCACTCCGAGTTGGAGGTATTTATTTTGGGCCTTCAAATCACTGGCCTGTGGAAGCAAAACTAGAAAGGAATTGAGACTGCGTAGATTCACACATTTCAGTGTTGTTTTAAAAGATTTACTGCATCATTTACTTGGACTTGTGAAACCTTTTTTGTAAGCTCAAACCCATTATTGTATCAGACTATTTGATCATATGTACACACGTGAATTTAAACCTTTTTCTTTTTCAACCTTACAGTATGGTTCGCTAGAATAATGGAAACTGGAATTAATGATAATGGCATTAGTTGACAGTGGGTGACATTCATCTCTTCTGTGGGTTTCTCATAAAGTTTAAATCTTTAGGTTACATGCTTTATGTGTATATTTTACTCAGAATTTTAATTTTGAGTAAATTATGCCTTTTATTTGTAACAATTTTGAAAAAAGATAAATACAATTCCTTCTTCAATTCTTCTCCATGTTTTTGCTTTATTTGTAAATCCAGCCATGTTCTTTTCTTTACCATGAAATATTAAAGTCTATATTTAGTTACATTTTATACACAACATTTAAACTTTTTGGAAATTTGAGCATAGCTATTGATGCAATCAATTTACTGTTCATTGTACTTTTTTTGTTTCTCAATTTCAAATACCAGTATTTGAGTATTCTGCTTTATCATATTTTTTTGTGTTTCTTCTAATGTCTGACTTCAGTTTATCAGATTGAGGGTTTCATGATTCCAAGTGAAGAATATGAATGAATCCTTTGGGAACCTGTAGTCCCACAGACACCGAATGATTAAAAACACAATGAAATAAAGTAAAAATAAGTGATCGCAGGAAATGCAGTTGGCAGTAGCAGGTAGTTACATGTAAGAAAAAAATATACCTGATTATTATGTCATGAAGACAGCAGAGAGATGTTTGACATTTTTGTGAAAAGTCTCTGTTGTTACCATGGTTCCACTTTTTTTTTAAAAACCAAGTTATCATCTACAAAATCCATTTTCACACCTATACAGCAGTAACAGCAGTGTGGAACAGTGAGTTTAAAAGCAAAGAGAATGAAGGAATGTTTTCTTATCTGTCAGCCTGCAGCACTGCCAGGCCAACTGATAACTCAACATGGATACACAAATAAACACATGGCCACAGACATTTTTTACTTACAAACACACACCCGTGACTTAATGCCAATGGCAGATGAATGGCCTCCATACAGGATAATCAAACAAACAAAATAATTATTTTCACCCTGCATCAGGCAGTAATGTATGCAAATCTATATTTGTGGGTGTGTATATTGGGTCATTGTTTTTGTTTTTTTGTTTTGCTACAGATGACATTGTAAGTTTATGTGTATGAGTGAGACAGAATGAGTAAAAGGTAGTCTGAGATGATTTGTTTTTGGTCAGTTGATGTCTTCGTCCTGAGTTCCTGAAGCCTCTGGATGTTATAGGGCTATCTTGGCTGACACGACTCTGCAACATCGCATGGAGATCTGGGGCGGTGCCACTGGTTTGGCAGACTTGGTGGTGGTTCTCATGTTTAAGAAGGGCAGACCAGAGGGTGTGTTCCAACTATCAGTGGATCACACTCCTCAGCCTCCCTGGGAAGGTCTGTGCCAGGGTGCTGGAAATGAGAGTGACTGGCCCATTGTTATGGGTCATTAAGCGAGAGCTTGGTCCACATTGCCAGCAATAAGTTGGAATTATTTCCGGTGGGAGATGGACTCAACCAGGGCTGCCCTTTTGTCACAGATTATGTTCAAATTTTTCATGGACAGAATTTCTAGGTGCAGCTAAGTGGCAGAAGCCTTCCATCTTGGTGGCCTCAGAATCTCATCCCTGCCATATTGCCGATGATGTGGTCCTTTTGGCTTCATCAGACAATGTCCTCCAGCTCGCACTGGAGTGGTTCACAGCTGAGTGTGAAGGGCCAGGTAAGAGAATTAGCACCTCTAATCTGAGGCCATAGTCCTCAGCTGGAAAAGGGTGGAGTGCCTTCTCAGAGTCAGGGATGAGTTGTTGCCCCAAGTGGAGGAGTTTAAGTATCTCGGGGTCTTGTTCACAAAAGAGGAGAGCAGGAGATTGACTGATGGATTGGGGCTGCAGTTGCAGTGATGCAAATGCTGTACCGGTCCATCGTGGTAAAGAGAGAGCTAAGTGTAAAAGCAAAGCTGTCGGTTTACTGTTCGATCTACATCCCTATCCTCAACTATGGTCACAAGCTTTCAGTAGTGACCAAAACAACGAGATTGCGGATGGTGGCCTGTCCCTTAGAGATGGGGTGAAGGGTACAGTCATCCATGAGGGGCTCAGAGTAGAGCTGCAACTCCTCCACGTTGAAAGGAGCCCATTGAGGTGGTTCCGGGATTTGACTAGGATGCATCCTTGGGTAAGGTGTTCAAGACATGTCCTACTGGGAAGATGCCCGGGACATGCTGGAGAGATTATATCTCTTGTGTGGCCCGGGAATGTCCCCAGATAAACTGGAGGAGATGGCTGGGGAGAGGGAGGTCTGTGTTTCTCTGCTTAGGGTACTGCCCCCGCAACCAAGCCCTGCATAAGAGGAAGAAGATGGATGGATGGATGCAGTAGATGTCTTCCTGAAAGTGCTGTAATTAAATTTAAGGATGGAATTCCTCAACTGTTATTTTCATCAGTTCCATGTTCCACCACGGTGCAGAGCAGTTAGTAGGCTCTACTCCCACAGAGGTTGATTATTTTGTTAAAAGTGTTGCATCCTCACTCTGTGTACAACTCTGGATACTGTGGCTCCTCTGAAAAAGCCTCAAATTAGAAGTGTTTAATTCTCTGGTATAACTCACAAATGCACACCCTAAAGCAGATAAACCATAAGCTGTCTCCAGCTTGTGGTTTATCTACAAACAAACAAACAAACAAAAAAAAAACTAGGACATCTTATTGCTAGGACATCTTACTGTTCATCACTGATTTAAGAAAATAAGAACAACCCCAGGTTTCCTTTTCAGCACTGTAGCCAGGTCAGAGCTCTGTTGAGCCGAGTATTCCTTTAATCTTAACTAGTAATGACTTCAGCAATTTCTTCACTAATAAAATTTTAATCTTTAGAGGAAGTCATCCCACAGATGTATCATGTACAGCTACTTCCAGAACTACTGATATTAAGACTCTTTCTCTGTGATTGATTTGAGTTAACTTTAATAATGACTTCCTCCAAACTATCAACATGTCCATTGGACTCTATTCGTGTAAGACTGCTCAAAGAAGTCCTATCATTAATTAATGCTTCAATCTTAAATATGGTCAATCTATTTCTATTAATGGGTAGACTTCATACTACAGACCTTTAAGATGGCAGTAATTAAATCATTACTTAAAAAGCCATCGCTCAACCCAGCTATCTTAGCTAATTATAGGCCAATCTCCAACCTTCCTTTTCTCTCAAAGATTCTTGAAAGAGTAGTTGTAAAACAGCTAACGATCATCTGCAGAGGAACGGTTTATTTGAAAGGTTTGAGTCACGATTCAGAATTCATCACAGTACAGAAACAGCATTAGTGAAAATTACAAATGATCTTCATATGGCATCCGACAGACTCCTTTCTGTGCTTGTCTTGCTACAACTCAGTGCAGCATTCAATACTGTTGACTGTAATCTTCACCCTGCCTCCGGAGATGGACAATGTTCAAATCAGTGAGACAGAAGCATCCAATTTAATTGGAAAATACATTTGGATGTCATCAGCATAACAATGAAAGGGAATATTGTACTTCCTAAAAATCTATCCCAATGACAGCATATATAGCAAAAACAAAATAGGACCCAAAATGGACCCCTGAGGTACACCACAACAAATAGGGGCTACAGAACAAAGACCTCTCTGACATAGATGACTTAAACCATGACAGCAACATTTCTTATTTGTTAGTTTTTGGGCATCTGTTTCTCCAATCTCATTGTACATCCTGTTTATGACAATAAAGGCATTCTATTCTATTCTATTCAACATGCTCAAGTCTTGACAAAAGAATGACAAAAGCATGTTGTGGTCCACTGTGTCATGTTTGAAGGCAGCTGGTACACTGCCTGATGACAAAGAAGCATGTAATACAAGCAAAATACAAGGCCCAATAATGTGAAGAGTTTCCTTGAGAAGACAAGCGGGGAGGATATCTTGAAGGGAATTAGAGGGTCTTAAATTATGGACTTCTTCCTATAAAACTGGAAAAAAAAAAAATCACTGGCTTAAACTGCTGACAAAAAATGCAGAACATTTAGGAGGTGGACCTTGATCTAAAACAGCCTGTGAGTGTGGAGACCGTAAAGAGGAGACTATCCACATGGTATTTAAAAAAATTCTCACAAAGTGCAAATGAAGCCACCATAGAAACAGTGTCACACGGGTTAATTAAATTCAATTAAATTTAGTTTTATTTATATAGCACCAAATCACAACAGTCGCCTCAAGGTGCTTTATATTGTAAGGTAAAGACCCTAAAATAATTACAGAGAAATTACAGTCAAAACGACCCCCTATGAGCAAGTACTTGGTGACAGTGAGAAGGAAAAACTACTTTTTAACAGGAAGAAACCTCCAACAGAACCAGGCTCAGGGAGGGGCAGTCATTTGCCACAACTGGTTGGGGCTATTCATGACTATTCGTAAAAATCACATTCAACAGTGAGGCAGATTTTACAGCTTTAACAGTCAAACAGTCACAAAGGATCCTTAAAAACAAACAAACAATTCCAACTTTCTCTTGGCGCGCCGACACTTGCATCTGAGAGCATGGGTAGTTTCATTCAGCCAGGGCTGATGTGGTAATTTGGTGTGTTTAGTCCTGAATGGAGAAACAGAATCCAGGATAACAGAGCATGTTGAGTTAAAAAGTTTAACTAGTTCTTCAACGTGTAGATCATCACAGGGGTTGGCATCAAAAAGAACTGAGTCAGTAAAAGTGGAGGAAAAGTGAGCAGTGGTCGAGGGATTTGTTGTGCACAAATGCCACACAGGTCTCTCACTGTTCACCCCCTGGTTACACACCACAATGGTTTGATATCCTGATCTCATGGTTTGATAGCTTGATTTCAATGATGGAGACATTCAGACGATATGACAGCACCAGATCAAGTGTATGACCTTTTTCATGGATCACTCACCCACTGAGTGAGATTAAAAGAGTCAATAAGGGCGAGGAAGTCCTTCACTAGCGGTCCAGACTCACAACAAACATGGATGTTAAAATTACAGATGATTAAAACATGATCATATTTTAACATGAGATGACTCAGTAAGCCTGCAAAATCCTGGTTAAAATCCTTAATACATTTTGGTGTACGATACAACAGAGTGCAGAGGACTGAAGGGGAGGAATTCAGCTCCAAAAGCTGCATTTCAAAGCTGGGGTAGAAGACCAGTAACAGTTACAGACAGCGAAAATCTGATATAAGTACTGATGCTAACCCTCCACCTTTGCCAGTGGTCCGGGGACAGCTGAAAAATGGGTGGAAGTAGTTTTAAGAAAGAAGAACGTTCACCTGGTCGAAGCCAAGTTTCCGTCAGGAATATAAAATCGATATCTAAGGAGGTGAAAATGTCATTTAAGATGAAGGTCTTATTTGCCAGGGATCTGGTGTTCAACAGTCATCTGAAGCGTGATCATGCTAGTACAAACAGGAACACATCCCAGCAGATGAAGGTTTCCGTGATTCACGTCATTCCTCTGGAGAACCGCACCCACTGCCAGACAGGAAGAAGTTCCACTGGCTGGTCCAAAGGAACAGGAGCTCTAACAGGCTGGATCCAGCGATGACATCTGAATCTGGACCAGTGCCAGAGAGCAGGAAAAGATGGCAACACATCTGTAATAGCATGATGATTAGTCGATCCAACCAATTTCAGGTAGGTCTTGATGCGTACCCGGATGCCGCCCATTTTCTCTCTTTTCCAGTGTTTCCTAGAGGTAAAGTGAGTGTTAGGGGGCATAAGCAGTCAGGTATGTCTGCCAATAATGGAGGCAGACTTCCTGGCTTATTTCTCAGGTCGTATATTTGCAGTTTAACTGGACGAAGACTCAGAAGTGTTTGCTCTCCCTTTTTATGGTTGCCAGAGCCCCCAGGACAACATAAACGGAGAAGAATAACAAACAGCAGACAGAGGAACCTAGGGAGACGGCTCGCCGTGCACACTGGCACCATCTTTGCTGATCTGATTGTGTGTGAAACAATCAAACAAGTTACCGTCAAGTGTGGACTATACCAAGGTGATGCAGTGTCCCCACCGCTGTTCTACTAGGCTTCATCCCCCCTAAACCAGCTCATCACTGAGTGGATACAGGATCAAGTGACCATCAGCCACCTCCTCTATATGGATGACATCAAGCTGTATGCCTGGAGTGAGTGAGACATCAACTCACTGATCCACCTCACCAGGATCTACAGTGAGGACATTGAGATGTCAGTCGGACTGGATAAATGCGACTGAATGGTCTCAAAGAGAGGGAATGTGATCCAGACTGAAGGGGTGGAGTTGCCAGAAGGCAGAATAGCAGATATACAGGACAGCTGTGGGATACTTGGGTATCCCACAGGTCAACGGGAACCATGATAAAGATGCACAAAGGTCAGCCACACTCAAATGCCTCCAGACGGTCAGATAGATGCTGAGAAGCCAGCTGCACAGTAGGAATAAGAGCCAAACCATCAATATGTATGCCCTACCGGTCAGATACCCAGCTGGAATAATAAATGGGCCACAGGAGGAGATAGATATCACCTCACAATGCATGGACGTCTCCACCTGAAGTCCAACACACTGAGGTTCTATGAGCAATGGAAAGAGGGAGGGCGAAGATTAGTGAGTGTCAGAGCCACAATTCAGGATGAAACATGGAGCATCCACAAATACATCAGGAAAATGGCCCACTGAGATGAGCTACTCCAAGAATGCCTCAGGCAGCTGAAGACAGTGCTAAGGAACAGAAAGAGGACCAATCATGGATGACCAAGCCCACGCATCTATCAACAGATAGAGGAAGTGGCTGACATCAAGAAGTCCTCTCAGTGGCTAGAAAAGGCAGGCATAAAGAACAGCACAGAGGCTCTGATCATGGCAGCACAAGGAGACACTAAGCACCAGATCCATAGAGGCAGGAGTGTACTGGACCCAAGTTACATGCTGTGCACAGGTGTGCATAGACTATCCAGCACATAGTAGTAGGGTGTAAGATGCAAGTTGTGACTGCATACACTGAGAAGCACAACTAAGTGGTTGGGATAGTGTACAGGAACAACTCTGTCACATGTGAATTAGAAGTCCCCAAGTTCTGATGGTTGTGTAGAACATAAGGTCCTGTGGGATTTCAAGTTCCAGACAGAGAAGCAGCTGCTGGCCAACCAACCGGACATAGTGCTGGTTGACATGCAGCAGAAGACTGCAGTTGTGATAGATGTTGCAATCTCAGTGGACAGCAAAATCAGGAAGAAGGAGCACAAGAAAATGGAGAAGTACCAGGGGCTGAAGGAATGACTGAAGCAGACGTGGAAGGTAAAGTCCAAAGTGGTTTGAGTGGTAATAGGAGAATTAGGAGCTGTAACCCTGAAACTGGATTATCAGTGCTACCAGTCTAAAAGTACTCAGATCCACATCCTCGATACTTCATACTCTTTTCACAGACTGCAGACAGCAAAAAAAAAAAAAAAGAAAAAGAAAAGCTAGTGCCCAATTTTGGAAGATGATCCCAAGCGATTCATCTTTGGCTTGATATATTTTAGGTTTTACTTGCTTAACTGGTCCCACTCAATTTATTTTACAGTACTCTATTTAGACAAGATCTGTCTTTCATCTCTTAATGGCAGCCTGGACTCTTAGACACCTTCTTTCATCTCAATATGTTCTTCTGCCAGCACAGAGAAAAATATGATGTCTTAGTTGCTGAAAAAGAAAATTGAAAAGGAAAAAGTGCTATCTGCATATTTCTTTCACTTGCACGCATATATATATATAATATAAATATTCTGTTCAGACAGATAATTTATAAGGCACAATACATGGCTCAAGTGGTGATGTGGGATCCACTAAGTGTGGTTTTCCTTTCTTGTGCTGAAGTGTCCTTGAGCAAGACACTGAACCCTGAGTTGCTCCTTGTGACTGAAGCACTTTGCATGGCAGCTCTACCCCTGTTAGCATGTCAGTGTGTGAATAGGTGAATAAGAAATATTGTAGAATATTGTACAGAGCCTTACAAAGGTCACAAGCGGCTTTGAATGTATAATTATTTACCATCAATTTCCCATGGAAAGTACATTTCATTTTCAAATGCAGCCTCTGAAGAGACCATTGCTGGTTACTGCTGCAAGGCAAATATCCTTTTTAAATATACATACTCTAATGAAAGGCACTATTTCTTACCATTAGCAGTCGACCACTGAACAATTCTGGTAAAGGAGAATTCTCATCTTCCCAAAGTCTTCATCGGGTACAAGGCTTAGACACCAGTCACTTACAGAAAGTGCAATGTCCTTTTGCGCTGTGCAGTGTTAAGAAAATATTTTATTAGTGAAAAAAAACTACTGTGAATTCTTTTGACAATATAATTAAAAAAAATGTTCCTGTCAGGTTACAACATTGTGAAAATACCATTGAGCTGATCAGGAGGCGGCAACCTGAGCAATTCATTTTGCATATGCATCTGTGGGTACAAAGCAATGAGTGTGACTAATGCATTTGAGTTTTGGATTAACTTTTCCACCCAGAATATCATTCTCTTTCAACCTCCTGACACAATATGCTTTCTAACACACAAACACAAACTCACACGCATGCACACAGTATGCAAATAGCTGACTGTTAAAATAGAAAATGTTGACTGAGATGAAAGGTTTGGCTTCTCTCTCCTCTAAGAGGATCCAAGCCAAAATGAATAACTGCCAACAATTTGTGTTTGAGTGTGCACGTATGCGTGTGAATGAAAATCGGGCTTCTTTGTACTTTAGCTATTCCTTGGCGTGTTTTCAAACATGAGTGTGTAATCTAGGTCCATGTCATTGGCATAACAAAGAAAAATGTGCACTGGTAACATGTTTTATTCTTTAAATCTGCTTCTTTTCATTTGTTAATTAACTATACAGGAAATATACTTTTCACAAATATTTACCATCAGTTCTTCGCAACTCTGACCTTTTGCAACCTAAGCCAAAATATCTTTCCATCTTTCCTTTCTCGTGTTGAGTTTTAAGAATTAAGGGTAGTTTTTAAAAGGTTTGGCAAGATTTGGTTTCTTTTTTTTTCCTATTAATAATTATTTACAAAGTCACAGTCTTAAGTTGCTACTGAAATCTCATGTTTCTGGGCATTTTCAAATTCACCAGAAACATTTAAAAAGGTGGGAATGCTGTTTGAAGAAAAAAGTTTACACTGATGATCAGGAATCATCAGGAATGGCCTTCGGATATTAAGGGACTACTCAGTACATTCACTTCAGTTTTACACATATCCTGTCATAACCTCTGGTCCAGATTGGACTCAGAATATTAAAGTTAACATGTTTATTTAAAGTCAGGTTTCAGGCAAGAATAGCAGCAGAAGGAACCTGTTAGTGGGTCCAGAGCTCCAACACAGACAGGTCTACTGAAAAATCTCTCCACAGGGGAAATACTCTCTCAGTAAATCACTCTGATTCAATCCCAGCTTCCTCCGCACAGGAGAACAAATAGGTGAGGCAAAGTCACAGAGCCAAAGCATGCGAGTATACAGGTAGAAGGAGCCAACTTCACCAACTGTTCCTAACATAACGGTCAGGGATCTTCCTTCATCTAAAGTAGTAACAGCAAATCAGACAATCCCCAACAGGTGAGTTCATCACGCCCAGGTGTGCAGGACCCCAAGGGTGCAACGCAGAGGAAGGCCCGCCCCTGAAACCCTCCTCAATCTGCTCAGCTGCGTGTGTGTCTTTATTGCATCCTTGTGCATTACTTTGTAAAAGATAATCCTTACAGTGACAGGAGTACTTTCTTAGGTCAGGTCTATAGAATCTGTATCATTTCACTTTTCTAACCATAAAGAAACATCTGGACAAATGGTAAACCATGCACTGTTTTTTTTTAATGCCATAACATCATAACACTTGAGAATTTAAGAACATTTTTCTGGATTCTTACTTTTTTTCTGTTGCTGTTAGGATTTAACAAGTTATTTTAATTTTTTTTTTTCAGTCAAAGTTGGGTTTGGTGGACTCACCAAATGTGATTGGTTGATTTGAGCAACTGGTTTTCTGTCAGTTTAATCTTGGATAGGTTGAGGAAAAGCATCAGGAACCTGGAATTGTAGGAAAAGCATAACTGAATTTATGAAGCCAAAAGGTAGGTGTGTGTGTGTGTGTGTGTGTGTGTGTGTGTGTGTGTGTGTGTGTGTGTGTGTGTGTGTGTGTGTGTGTGTGTGTGTGTGTGTGTGTGTGTGTTATACAGTATATATTTCAGTTTGAAATTATTTACTACAACTTAAGAATATAACTAGAGTTTGATATCTAAACTCAGACCTCCACACAAATATGATAAGTATATATTATATGGGCAAAAGTACTGGGTAACCAACACATTAAACCTACAGGAGCCATGGAAATCACCGTTTTTGTGTTGATATTAATGCCAGAGGAGCTTTTCAAACTCTGCAGTTATTGAGTCAGCAGAGTGTTGGTGACTTTTACACACAATACACCTCAACACTCAGAATCACAGCTGTTACTGTAGCCATTTAGTTCCTAAATGCTTCCACTTTATGATAATACCACTTTAGAGCTGATTCAAAGATATCTAGAAGTGAAGAATATTCAAGAACTCTCCTGTTATCATTAAAATGACCCATTCCTTCACAAATGTTTATAAAGGCAGACCACATCGCCATGTGCTGGATTTTATACACTTATGGAAATGGGACTGAAAACACCAAAGACTCAAAGATTCACAGCTGTGGCCCAATACTTGTCAATAATATTTAAATATAGTGTAGAAATTGGGGAGCTTGCACAAACACTCTCAGGAGGTTAGGTGCCCCCACTTCCAAAGCTCAATAAGCCTGTGCCCTTAGGTGGTTACATGTGTCTGGTGATTAATCCAGCAACAACTGTTCATACTCTGTTTTTATGCATTGCTGAACCTGATAATAGACGTATACTGTTCATGCCATGCTAGTGCTGTTGCTGTTTGTTAGAAGTTTACAGACCCTGACCGAATTTAAGATTTTTATTTAGTTTTTATTATTATTAATATGAATTTGAATGAATATGAATTATGAATATGAATGATAATACAAAAACCTCTCTTTCACATAGTTTTTGGTTGAGTGAAGCCATTTTTTATCAGACAATTGTGTTTGCCTTTTTAAAACCATAATGACAACAACAACTACCCAAATGACTCTGATCAAAGGTTAACATACTTTAGTTCTTAATGCCACGTATTGCATCATCTCCTTTAACATCAATGACAGCTCAAAGTTTTTGTGGTAGTTGTGGATGAGGCACAGCTCCTCATTCTTCTTGGGAAAACGTCACCAGTTTCTGGAAATTCTTGGGCTGTCCTGCATGAATTGCATGTTTGAAATCTCCCCCAAAACTTCAATTTTGGTCTCATCACTCCAAATAACTCTTGGACGTTTTGAGGCTTGTCTCTGTGCTGTTTGGCATATTGTAAGTGGGCTGTTTTGTGGCACTGCCGCAGTAATGGCTTTCTTCTGGTGACTCGACCACGCAGCCCACATTTCTTCAATGCCCCCTTACTGTGCATCTTGAAACAGCCACACCACTTTTTTTTTTCTCCAGAGTCCTGAATGTCAGCTGAATTTCTTCGTGGGGTTTTCTTTGCATCCCAAACAATTTTCCTGGCAGCTGTGGGTAAAACTTTTGATGGTCTACCTGACTGCGGCTTGCTTTCATCAGAATCCCTAATTTTCCACTTCTTAGAGCCTGATTGGCATTCACAATTCCTTTGAAATCTTTCTCTATTCTTTTATATAATTTTCCTGTTTTATAAATTTCAACTATCTTCAACTATATGCCAAAACTTCCAGGCTATGTAAACTTATGATCAGGGTCATTTGGGTAATTTCTGTTGTCATTATGATTTAAGAAGGTAAAACAAATGCCTTCACCCAACCACTAACCACGAGTGAAAGAGAGGTTTTTGTTTTCATTCATATTTGCATGTACCATTGCAAGTACATATGTCAGCCTTACTGTATACTTGTACCAGATGGACTGACAATAAGCCTCTCTGAATTTTGAATCTTCTGATATTTGTGATAGTTACCAAACACAATCTGCTAAAGCAACACAATCACCCCAGAAAGAGTTATCTAACAAACGGAGGTGATTTTAGTACTAACTGGCTTCTTAGACACAAACGAAGGAAACAAATTATTCTTCTTTGAAGAACCAGAAGAACAATCAGTCATAACAAGACTTTAAGCAGTGAATAAATTCAAATCGACTTCAGTATCAAACCGATTAAATAACACAACAAAAGGTTTTGTGTTTATAATCATCAGTATTAAAAATAAAAAGGGGAAAATATATATATAATATGCATGAGTGAAAATACACTGATACGGTGTGCAGCTTCCTTTTCTAAAAAAGTGGACACACAAATGAAACTAAATCTTTAAGAGTAGTTTAAAGACAGCCACACACTCCTGCACATACATACACACACAAACAAAGAACATTAGTATATACACAATGATGTTTACTCCCACCAGCCCCAACAGATGACTTTAAATACAGCTTAACACAAAGGGAATGTTTTTAGGTCAGATGTCCCTCAGAATGCTGGACAGAGGCTTCAGTGACACAATATCCCTTTAACGACATCACAGAGTGGATACTGCAGACACACTTTATAGCTTAGAGCGGCCTTTTTAACTGCTTAGACTAAGCTCCTTTGTGGCAATCCAAAGGAACAGTATAGAGTAAAAAAAAGGGGGGGGGGGATTACACCATCCTCTTTAGATGATAGCCAGACAATAGCCACACGCTTAAAAGATTAGACGGTCATAAGGTTTTTGACGCACTGTAAACAATGCTAAGTGGAGGATTTTCACTTGCTCTAGCTCTTTCTGCCCCCTTTTCTCTCTGCGCTTTACTTTCTCTTTGTTTGGACATTTATCCACTTTGCGGTTTACTTTGTCTTTCTCTTAATACTTAGTTGATCTCATGCTTGGGTTTTAAAGTGAATTCCGGCGCGATGAGCCAAGCTAGAGTTATTTAGGAGGTTGTGGTTGTAAATGTCACTGCATTCCCTTATGGACATTCTTCCCACCCCCACCCCCAAATGACACACAAGAGGCAACTCCTGCTATTGTTTAGCCCTCCACCCACTCCTATATTGTGCTGAGGAGGCTTGAATACAAACTGTGGATGAGGAGATGAAAGTCAAGACTGAAGTGATGAGTCATCATGTTTCTAAGACTCTTGTTGTTGGTGAAAGAGACGCCTCACGACTCTTGTTAGAGCGCAGTTTAACTAGAGATCGTCTGAGAGAAAGAGGGCAGTCCAAACGTTTTGTCTTGAGTGTCATCTGTATCCTGCTGGCTTAATGAAAATACTTCACACATAGTATTTAAAACACAGGATAAGTGTACTGTGAAATCCTTTTAACACTAGGCTTGGTCACAGTGTGATGATCTCGTAAAAATATCTGCATTTCTTCATTGTGTCATCTCACCAGAATGGAAGATAATTATGAGGGAAAATTATGAGCTCTAACTAGTAAATATATTTTATCCATTGAGACAGAGTACAGTATCATCTAGAATGCAGTAACTTTATTTTTCAAGCATGTTTTATGATTGGACATACCTTAAGGTCTTATCTGTTTCTATTTGTTGTAATAACAATTCAATATGAGAACAAATGGTCAGTGGATGTGCGATAGTGTAAATGGTTTTCTGATAGAGTGCAAACCTCTGCTGAGGAAGCTCTCTCTCTGGGCAGTATTTGTTTGTAATGGCACAGTAATGTATTTTGTGTATATTTTGTGTACTTTAAGAAATTTATTGTATGGGTAGCATGGCAGATGTGTCACAAACTTTATGTGGGAGTAGGTAATATAATTGCTTTTTGTACTGACAGCATTTAGGAAATGATGCTGTATACGGTGATTGTGAAGCTCACATTACAGTTTGCATCCAAAGATCATGTCACACTTGGTCTCTGATCTCACGTTTTCACACCTGCCTTTCTTTCAAGTTGACCCCAAAATATGTTACAGAGTTAAGGAAAGTGTCAAGAGAAAAAGAATCAGCTGCTTAGCTGAAAATATACTGTAGTATAATATTATAATAAGCTCAAGTCCGTACGTGTTATCCATTACCTGCTAATATATCTGCCATGCTGCCATTACTACAAACTTCTTAAAGTATGTTTAAAAAGAACAAAGAAAACAAAATGAATAATAATAATGAGGTCCAATGTGACCTGATATTTTTAAATCTTTGTGTGGTATTTTTTATCTTGACAACACACACACATACACACACACTTGTAAGGATGAGAGTTTCTTAGTTATAGGGTTTTTTTGGTCAATTTTTGACCAATGAATCATTAAGCTGACCTTAAAGACCTTGTTGGATGTAAGCTAAATTTGAATGGCTTGCTAACATGACCCCCACTCTACACCCCAACAAAATTTTATCAGAGTTCATTCTAAACATTTTGAGCTACAGTATCATGGTTACAGACAGAATGACACACACACATGCACACAAACACTACCAAAAACACCACCTTCCTGGCGCAGGCAACAACACACAGACTGAGACTCACTGAATCCCTCTGATCTGTGCAGGTCGCTGCTTTTTCTGTCTCCGTGTCCTTGTTTGGCTTTTTAAAAGTGCTCATTTGGGAAATGGTGTTCGCTGGTCTCATGTTACCAAGTAAGTGGTGCGCTGCACTTCCAGCAAATTTTTTCACTTAAACTCTGCTTGGCTTTTGGAAAAGAGCCGCATGGAGTAATTTTCATTGAAAACAAGAAAACCAGGCCAATGCTTTGAAGACAGGCTCCCGACGGGCCTGTGCCCACAAACACTTTGGATAGCTGCCGTGTTTGTTTATGATCATTTGCAAAGAAAATAAAGTTGTTTTTTTTTTCTCTCAGATCTATTTTTAGGGCCCGAGCACGAACTGTGCGAAGGCCCTATTGTAATTGCTTCGTTTATTATTTTTTTATTATTTTTTTTTTATTAGGCCCGAGCCGACGAAGTCTCGGCGAGGAGCCTATTGGATTCACTATGCCACATACCCCAAAATGCGTTAAAATCCCCACGGTCGCATGGGACGCGGTCGCCAGTGACCCCCGACCTCATAGGGACGTGGGTCAGGTCGAGACGTTTCCGAAAAGGTATGCGTCGGGGTGACTGGGAAAACGCCTAATTGTTTTTGCTCGAATTCTCCATTATTCTTTATTATTATTTTTCTTTATTATTATTATACTTTCTCTCTCTTTGAACCCAATTTTGACCCCCTGAACATGCGCGAAAAGTCACCATTTTTTGCATGGTGGTCAGGTCTGGCGAAAAATTACGTATTTTAATGTCGCCACAAACTAACTCAAAAACACGGCTACACTGCGCCCCCTGGAAATTTCATTTTTCGGGCCCCTATGGGAGAGGCCAAATTCAAGTTTGCCCTAGATTCATGAAATTCTCGTCACACATAGATCATGTCAGGACAAACAAAAAATCCTCTTGAGGCACCCCTGCATGACCCACAGGAAATCCACCAGGTTCACTTGAAATTTGACTTTTGCCGAGTCAGCAATTTCGCTCACCTTGTATTTGCGCGAACTTCTCCTACAGCATTTGACCCACAAACACCAAAATGGCTCAGCATCATTTAGAGACATAGGGCATCTAAAGTTATCGAAGGCTTCGTATTCATTTCAATTGTCTTGTCACACTAGGCCCCTGAAGTTGGCCTTCGTTTGACCAATAATTCCGGTCCTCTTTCCTGCCATCAATCGCACATCCTTTGCCCGATCTGCCCCAAAATGGAATCATTTATGAACACACCTACACTGAATCCATAAGTGCAGAAACCACGTCGATTGATGCCATAGCGCCCCCTACAGAACAAAATGAAAATTTGTATGGGGGTCCACAAAATTAGTTTCTCTGGTATGCATGAAAATTTTTTTACACAATCTTCAGATCCTCCTGGTCAGAAAAGCCTATCAGACCTATGCCCAATTTTGCACGCCACACGCGCCACCACACCGCAAATGTGCGTTGCGTTTATATGGGGAGCCAACAATTTACTTTCTCAGACATGCATGCAATTCGAGACAAACATTCTGTACCCCAGCACGATCAAAAAAGTCAATGAGACCCATACCCACATTCCCACAGGAAATCCGCTAGCTTGGCTTGAAATTCTGTTTTTGCCAATTTTGCACTGTTGGACACCTCATATTTGCTCGAACTTCTCCTAGGGCATTTGACGCACTAACACCAAAATGGCTCTGCATCATCTACAGACATAGGGCATCCAAAGTTATCGAAGGCTTCGTATTCAATTCAACGGGCTTGTCACATGAGGCCCCTGAATTTGGCGTTCGTTTGACCAAAAATTCCCGTCCTCTTTCCTGCCATCAATCGCACATGCTTTGCCCGATCTGCCCCAAAATGGAATCATTTATGAACACACCTACACTGAATCCAAAAGTGCAGAAACCACGTCGATTGATGCCATAGCGCCCCCTACAGAACAAAATGAAAATTTGTATGGGGGTCCACAAAATTAGTTTCTCTGGTATGCATGAAAATTTTTTTACACAATCTTCAGATCCTCCTGGTCAGAAAAGGCAATCAGACCTATGCCCAATTTTGCACGCTGCAGCCGTGACCACCACCCCAATGGCAAGATGACGTCACTATGGAGAAACCACTACCTTGTCACACGTATTGCGCAATCACTCACGCACTCTTTCTGCACTTTGCTTGCAATTTCCTTTCCCTTATGTACTGGACAAGACTTAATTTAGATTTGTAGATTCAGAGCAACAAGTGCACTAGCGCCCCCTACAGATGGAACAAAAGCATTAGATGGTGGGAATCACATTTAGGTTTTCTGAAATGCATGAAAAAAGGTAGAAAACTTCGCAACAGTCAAATAGATAGATTCAACAGTGTTATCATGTCCATCCTTGCCAAGATTTTCATCTTTTGCCAGTGGGGATTCCATTTGGCAGAACAGGTGGCTCTCTGACAGCTTGAAGGGGGATCTCAGGTGGCTCGCAGGTGGGTTGCAGGCTGTTTGCAGGGCACGTTGTTCGCAGGGAAGGCAGGTCGCAGGTTGCAGGAGCAGCGGCTCTCAGGCGGCATGCAGTGGGGTTTGCGGGGCTCGCAGGTGGCTGGCTGGAGATTTGCGGAGCTCGTACGTGGTTTGCTGGGGGTTCGCGGGGGCTCACTTGCGGCTCGCACTGGGTTTGGTGGTCGCGCAGGCAGCGAGGGCCGTAAAACGCCGCTTGCGGCTTTAATTATTTTTATTATTATTATTCAGGCAAATGAATTGGCTTTTTGGGGGCTTTATCATATTCAAAAACTCATGAAACTTTGCACATGCATCACACCTGGTGAAAATTTAAGTATTTTAATGGGCTCGGGCAAGGGCGCGCCCAAATGGCTCGCTAGCGCCCCCTAAACTGGAGCCCCACCGCTGTGTTTCACGTACATGAATGAAACTTCATACACATGTATATCATGTCCAGGCGCACAAAAAATCCTCTTGGAGCCATGCCCTAAACCCAACAGGAAGTCCGCCATTTTGAATTAATTATGCAAATTTGGCGATTTGCAGCCCTCACACTTTTTCTAATAACTCAGAGGTTTTAGACGTTATCATCTTCATATTTGGTTTGTCTAACCTACACCCCCAGGGGAATCTAAATCTCGAAAATGGTGAGTTTTTGCCAAGGGGGAGGGGTCCTTATGCCCCTTTGAACTTTGATCATTCGCCATGAAATTTTGATTGCCTCTCATTCATACCTACATGATCCAATGTGCATCAAACTTCTCCAGTAGGATGAGGGTGCCCCCCTGAACACATACATATGACAATATTTAATATCAGTCGCAGCGCCACCTAGTGGGAACAGGAAATGTCATATTTTACACTTGGAGGTCCAGCTCCAAGGTGGTTTAGCAGAACCATCTCAAATTTCACCTGGAAAGCCTTAAGAAGTTGGACTTACTGTGTTTTCAAAACTGTGAGTTTTTGACAAAAGGGCGTGACCCTTATGGGACGGCAAAGTTCGATGATTCGCCATGAACACAAAAATGGCTGTAACTCAAAGCCAACTTGCCCAATCTGGCTCAAACTTCAGTGGTCTGATAAGCACCCTGTCCTGAACACATTCATATGCATAAAGTCCATAAACGTTAGAGCGCCGCCTAGTGGCAGCTCGGAATATCTTAAAATAGCAAGTTTTTTGAGTAGCCCCGGAGCTACGTTTTCTCTACATGTATGAAAATGTACATGCTCGTGTAACATACTAAGACGTACAAAAAAGTCTCTTGGACCCATACCCCAAACCCTACAGGAAGTCGGCCATCTTCAATTGAAGGTGTCAATTTTTGCGATTTCCACGCCTGCTATTTGAACGAACTTGTCCTAGGGCATTTCACCCAGTGACACCAAATTGGCTCCAGATCATCTACACAAGTAGCCCATCAAAAGTTATTCAGGGTTTTGTAGAATATTGAACGGTGTTGCCATGGCAACCCTCTGAATTTGGACTTTTTTCAATTTCAAATTCACAGAGATTCTAAACATCAGCCCCTGGGCTGTGCTTTCTCTATGTACCTGAAAATGTGCCTGCTGATGTAAAATGCTAACATCTACAAAAAAGTCTCTTGGACCGATAGCCGAAACACAACAGGAAGTCAGCCACGTTCACTTTAAAGTGTCATTTTTGCAGCATTTTTCGCCTTTTCCAGGCCTTTTTGCCTCAACTCCTCCTAGGGCATTTGACCCAGTGAGACCAAAATGGCTCCAGATCATCCACACAAGTAGCCCATCAAAAGATATTCATGATTTTGTAGAATATTGAACGGTGTTGCCGTAGCAACCCTCTGAATTTGGACTTTTTTTCCATTTCAGGCCCAGATAGGTTCTAAACATCAGCCCCAGGGCAGTGCTTGGTCTGTGTACCTGAAATCGTGCATGCTGAAGTAACATCCTAAGACGTACAAAAAAGTCTCTTGGACCGATAGCCGAAATCCAACAGGAAGCCTGACATGTTCTAATTAACCCCTTAACTGGCAAGGGCCCGGTGACGGGCCGTTTGTAGTCCCTTTTATATGGCAGGCTAGACCCTCCCATTTTTATTGACACGTCATTCGGCCAATCATGTAACTGGCTGCACCAAATCACCTGACAAAGCTACGTGACGCCCTCTGAGTATTATTGGCTCTGGGAAACCCATTTCTTAACATGATTGGCCGAATGAGGTGTCAGTCAAAATGGGCGGGTCTAGCCTGCCATATAAATGCACTTCATTCGGCCCGCGGACCAGACGCAGCCGATTAATAGGCTATGAAATGGGTTGTTCAGAGCCAATAATGACCAGAAGGCGTTATGTAGTTTTTGTCAGGTGATTTTTTTGCTGCCAGTTAAGGGGTTCAGGTTTCATTTTTGCAGCATTTCTCACATTTTTCAGGCCTGCTATTTGAATCATCTTCTACTACAGCTTTTCATCCAGTCACACCAAAATGGCTCCAGATCATCTACACAAGTAGCCCATCAAAAGATATTCATGGTTTTGTAGAATATTGAACGCTGTTGCCGTAGCAACCCTCTAAATGTGGGATTTTACTCATATACCACAGTGCACCAAATTGTTACATCTCTGACATACATTGTCCGATGTGCCTCAAACTTCACAGGCTTAATGGGAGGGTAAGGGAGACTGGACACACCCCTCTATCAGCTTTGTTTCACACTCATAACGCCACCTAGTGGCAACAGGAAATCAGTAGGACACTGATACTCATCATCCTATGGTCATTACAGTTTCATTGATGGCTGCAGGCATTACATAGAGCATTGTGACATATTAATTAGTGGGCACTCACCGACGCCACCTAGTGGGAGCGGGAGACGATCGACGCGAAGTACGGCTAGCCTGCTGAGCCGTCAGCAGCCGGGTGAGCCAGCTACTCTCTCGTCTGCGAGAACCTCCGAGCGCGGTTCGGCTGGAGTGTGCCACGGGTCGACGCGCGGCTTGGCTGGAGCGCGCCAGGGGTCGACGCGCGCCGGGTGCGAGGGCCCGCTCATCGCCGCTTGCGGCTTTAATTCTGTTTTGTTATGTTAAACATGTAATGTAAAGTCCTAAAAGCTTTACTGTACATCCACTCATAAAAGTGTAAAGTGACTTTACACTATATATTAAACACTTTAGATTCCTCAGATTCCCTCTAAAACTCAACTATTTTCAACAGTCAGTATGAATCTTAGGTCGTGGTGTCTTTGTATGTTATAGCATCTTAGATTCACAGTTCACATAAACCAGGAAACGAACCATTTTAAGATTATAGAAGTCATAAAGAGTATTTCATAAATTAATTCAACTCAGGTTTAATTCAGGCTTATTTGTGTAGCACTGGTTCACAACAACTGTCATCTCAAGGTGCTTTATATTGTACCGTATTTTCCGGAGTATAAGTCGCACTTTTTTTCATAGTTTGGCTGGGGGTGCGACCTATACTCCGGAGCAACGTATATGTGACATTTATAACACATGAACCAAAATACTCCAGCCACTTGACATCTCCGTGAACTGCAGCTTTAAGGCAGTCTTGCGTAACCTGTGGGCGCAGTGGATGAAACGGAGAGCACAGCTTAACGGCAACTGGGAGAATGCGCCACCCAACTTTCCTGGAAGTCATTGGATGGATCAAGAAAACATGGGCTTCAGTGACAAACCATCCTGTTGGGATTCAGAAAGGCTGGAATAATTGGAACTGCAGCTGACGACGAGTCTGACTAACGCGACACAGAAGAGGAAGCGGCGCTTCGTCTACGGAGTGTACGGAATTGTTTAGAAGTGACACCGAGGATGAAGAATTCAATGGATTGATGGTTTGGTTAACTTGTTAGTATGTTCTTTATGCTATGGTTATCTGAATAACTTAATGTTACGTTAACATACCGAACACGTGTTCGTTGTGCGTCATGTAGCTGAATGTGTTACGTTAGCATAACGTAGGCGTAACCGTGTTCGTCCTGTTCTTTAATCCATTATTATTTTAAATTGCCCTTCAAGATGGAATTTCTGCTCTGGGTCTCAGATTCTATCAACCCCCCCCCCCCCCCCCCCCAAAAAAAAGTGCGACTTATAGTCCAGTGCGACCTATATATGTTTTTTTCTTCTTTATTATGCATTTTTTGGCTGGTGCGACCTATACTCCGGAGCGACGTATAGTCCGAAAAATACTCTACAGTATTGGAGAAAAGCTCAACAATCAAGTGACCCCCCCCCCCATTAGCAAGCATTTTGCGAGAGTGGGAATATTCCTCTTTAGCGGGAAGAAATCTCTGGCAGAGCCAGGCCCGGGGAGGGGCAGCTATGTGCCGTGACCAGTTTGGGAGGTTAGGAGAAAGAAAAAAGGCAAAAAGAGAAGAGAGCAGAGAGAGACTAAGGAAAAGAGAAGGCAAAAAATGTAATAACATGTTGCAGTGGTATATGAACATGTGGGGAGAAGTGGAGAAGATATGCTCAGTGCATCACATGAAGTCCTGTAGCAATCTGAGCCTATAGCAGCATAACTAAGGGAGAGCTCAGGGTCACCTGATCCAGGCCTAACTATATGTTTTATCAAAAAGGAACGTTTGAGTCTAACTTTAAAACGAGGGAGGAGATTTGTCTCCCAAACTGGATTCAGGGGCCTGATAGCTGAAGACTCTGTTCCCATTCTAGTTTTAGAAACTCAAGGAACCACAAAAAAGCCTGCAGTCTGAGAGCAAAGTGCTCTGCGGAGATAATAAGAGTTCTTCAAGATATGATGAGGCTTGATGATCTAAGCCTTTATATGTGAGAAGAATCATTTTAAATTCAGTTCTGGATTTAACATGGAGCCAATGAAGAGAAGCTAATATTGGAGAAATATGATAAGAAATATTCTCGTCCTTATTAATACTCTCGCTGCAGCATTTTGGTTTAACTAGAGGCTTTTTAGGAAACTTTTAGAACAACCTGATAATAATAAATTACATTAGTCAAGCCTAGAAGTAATTAATGCATGAACTAGTTTTTTCAGCATCACTCTGAGACAGGATGTTCCTAATTTTAGAGATGGTGCACAGATGAAGGAAAGCAGTCCTACATTTGTGTTTAATGTGCCCATTGAAGGACATGTCCTGATCAAAAATGATTAAGATTTCTCACAATATTGCTGGAGGCCAAGGTAATGCAATCTAGAGTAAGTATCTGCTTTGATGACATGTTTCTATGATTTTTCAGGGCCAAATATAATAATCTTGGTGTTGTATGAATTTAGGAGAACAAAGTGACAGGATATCCAGGCTTTTATGTCTTTAAGACATCCTGTAATTTAACTAATTGATTTCTGTCATCTGGCTTCATGCATAGCAAAATGAATGCAGTTTTTTTCTAATATTATTATGTAACAGAAACATGTATAATGTAAATGGTATTGGTCCCAGCACAGAAGACTCCAAGCACACTATAAAGGATTTGGAAGTAGGACTTGTGGATGTAGAATGTGTCTGTAAACGCAGCAGGTCTGATTCTGATTGCGATCAATGTCATTCATGCTGACACGGGGATTTGACGAGTTTTGATAAATGGGTCCCCAGAAGAAATGTGTTTTGGTAGAAGATGAGTCAGGTAAGGGTGACAGAAGATAAATAAAATTTAGAGTCAGAAATTAGGGAAGAGAAGAAATAAGAACTGAGTCATTTCAAACAGCTGCTAGATGCTCGGTTCAAACTCTGGGAGCACTCGTGTGTTAGATGTACTCTGCATACGCACACATATGTGCAGAGTAAAATGAATATATATATGGCATATGGTAAAGAACATTGTAGGAACAAAATACATGTGTGAAAGATAAACCAATAATTAATATATATATATATATATATATATATATATATGCCCACACAAAACATGTGCTGTATGGTTCCATACATAAACACATTCCCACTAGCGCACACACTCACTAACATGCCAGTGCATCCCTGCGGACTTCCTCTTCTCCTCTTCAGTTGAGTTGACAGCCTTTAGATAAATCACTCTTTAGAGCAGCATGCGAGCGAGTTGGCTGTTCTACCAATTATTTTAATGAGAACATAAGCTCGCCCAATTCATCTGAGCTCTGTTCAAAGTACCCCCCTCGGGGAAGACAAAATCCTGCTGCTTAAAGAGTTTTGTTGGCTCTTTTGTTTTGCCTCTGAAAATCAGCTATGAAACAAAAAAACTGTTTTGTTTACATGTCTGATTTACTGGGATGAGAATTTCTGGTGTTGCTGCTTAAAGAAAAAGACATTCTGCATACTGAGTTCTGAAATGCTGCCAAGCAGCTTGTCGGGGATATTAAGGAGGTACCGTGAAATTGTTATAGATGCAGTTTATTGTAAAACTTTAGGAAGCCTGGAAAAGCAAAGAAGGTGACGACACTGGGCCTCGTTTACAAACAATGCACACAAACGTTTCACACACAAATCTGAGTTTCATCAGTATTTTCATACTTGAATTTATTTATACTTTATGAACTAGATTTAGAACTGCCTCTGAACACACGCATGAACAAATTATGAAGGTCTTTCAGCTGAGTACTACTATTACTACTATTACCACTACCATTGATGATGATAATAAAACTGATAATAATAATAATGATAATGAAGGACCCTGAACAGGATAAGTGGAAGAGAATGGATGGATGGATAATAATATGTTTTTTATTATTACCTCTACCACGGAGGCTGTTTTTGGTAGTGTTTGCATGCATGTCCTTTTGTCTGTAAACATCATAGCTCGAAAACATTTGAATTCATTCTGATAAAACTTTGCAGGGGTGCAGAATGGAGTCATATTAACAATTTGTCTTACAGCCAACACTTCAAGGTCATCTTCATGATTTATTGGTTGAAAATTAACAAAAAGACTCATAACAGGAAACTATGATTCTTACAAGTGTGGTGTGTGTTGCCAACACCCAGAAAATACCATAGGAAGATTTAAAATATACTATATTGCCAAAAGTATTCATTCATGTGTAATTACAGGGTACTTACCTGTACCCTGTAACAACCTGATAGAATAACGTGACCTGCGCGCCCCAAAAAGTACAGTCTGCTTACAATGTAGGATCAGGGAAACATTGGTTTTTCAGCTAAACTACCTGGAAATTACACAAAATTCAAATTTACTTAAAGAGCAACATCATTACGTGTAATTATATATAATTACAGGGTACTTACAGCCTTTGTCACAGGCCGTATTATGAAGTGTTACCAAAAATCTAAGGTGGCATCCTTTGTATATGTGGCCCAGTTTTCGCATTGACTTCTTAATCCAAAGCAAGCTTGTTATTCTGCGGCTATAAAGCTATATAGTTTTCTAAAAACATAGTAATATTAAAGGAATAAATTATATTTTTATAAAGAAAATCTTACCATTTTGTTTAAATATTTTTTTTTGTTTCTGTCCCTGTTATTTTCATGTTATTTCAGCATAATATATTTGAAATTCCTCTTTTTCTGCCAACTAATACTTTAAAATTGATCCTGACATGCACTGATAACCCTCAATTTAAAAAAAACACACACACACACACGTTCCAGTTCACACATGGCCATGGAAACAGGGACAGGCACACACCTGAGTCCAGCCTCTCTCCAAGTCTCCTAAAGAAAAACAAAGATCAAACCAAAGCAGAAGGAAAGAAAAGCCGACTATAAAAGTGAGAAATAATGGATTTCTTAAATACCTCCTGCTTTCTGTCTCTTCCAAAAAGGAATGAATCAATTTGAAAATAGAGGGGCCACAAAAGAAAGCATGGATGCAATGATGGAGACACTCAAATACACAAATAACTTATGTAAGAAAGATGAGGTATAAAAAAAAAAGACAGAAATGAGACTCTGAGCAAACAGTGTGAGAAAATTGAGAATATTATGAGGGGAAAAAAAAAAGAGCCCCGCTGAGATGGGTAAAGACAACAAAGGGGTGGAATAAAGTTTAAAAGATTGGGTTTTCTGTCCTGCTGCTCATGAGGAGATAATTAAGAACAGTGGAACTGGTATCACATGGTGCATTAAATTCAAGATATTTTAAAGAGTATTAAGTAGTCTTTGACCTTTACAGGAACAGCAACAAAGAGAGGAAAGAGAAGACCAAGAGAGCAAATCTCCTAACTCCTCTCATTATCTTCTGTTTATCTCCTTCTTTATATGTCCCCTTTATCTCCATCTTTTCTCCTGTTTTCTTTTCACTTCTCCCAACCTGTGTTTCTGTCTCTCCACCCTTACCTCTTCCCTTTCTTCCCTCTAGTCTGTATTTTTCTATTCTGCGTCCTGTCCCTCCTTCCTCTCCTTTCTTCCCTTCTTTCTCCATCCTCACCCTTTTGATCTCTTTTGTTATCCTTTGTTGTCATGCTTTTCCTCCCTCTTCTCCCCTCATTTCCTCTTCACCCTTCTGCTATGACATTAACCTTCTTCATCCTCTTCCCTTTTCATCTGCTCCTTTCCTTCCTCTGTCCCTCACACTCATCCTCATCTGTCTCTTCCTTTTACTTCCTTCTTTCTTATCTTCCTCTTCTCTATTTATCCCCACCTTGCTTCACATTCTCTTTAGTTTTTGTAATCCATAAGGAGTCTTATAATGATGGTATGCAGATTCCCAAGGCCTTGCAGGCTTCATGCTGAATTAGCCAGTTAACTACACACAAAAAAGCATGTGTGAATTAATGCGCACACAAACACACACACACACACACACACACACACACACACACACACACACACACACACACACACACACACACACACACACACACACACACACACAGATATGATGCCAGCTAACTAGGGAAATGTATCAGCTGCTAACGAGGAGCAAAGCGCTGACAACACCTTGTAGTTTAATGAAGTCCGCTAATCGGAAATGAAGGCTAGAAATCCTCATGCACAGGTATGGTTTTATTATGAATTCTTTTGATTAGTGATTGTAATTGAAAGGTTCACGGTGGCTAACGCTGAGTTAGCGTGATGGAGTGGGTGGGAGAGAAACACAGTGGAAAAGAGAAGAAAGACAGTGGAAACAGATGAGGCATTATGTTCCATAGTTTGGAAATTAATTTGGAAATATTTTTTATTGTCCAATTTTGATGAGCCTATACAAATTGTAGCCTCAGTTTCCTGTTCTTAGACAGGGGTGGCACCCGGTGTGGTCTTCTGCTGCTGTAGCCCATCTGCTTCAGAGATGCTCTTCTGCACCTTGGTTTTCGAGTTACTGTTACCGTCTTATCAGCTTGTGACAGTCTGGCCATTCTCCTCTGACCTCTCTGATATCAATGAAGCATTTTCACCCAAAGAACTGATGCTCACGGCTGGTGGTGGTTGTGCAGGAAAATCCTGGTGAATCCAGGATGTATGGTGTCAGGCTGTTTATATGAAAACATAACATAATTAATGTATATCTACAATCATTTAAAGACATAGTTACATTACACTTCTCAGGAGCATGTGCTGTATATTTCTATTTCTGAGCATTTTGTGTGTGTGTGTGTGAGTGAGAGACAGAGTGAGAGAGAGAGAGATGGTATAGGTGGTTTAAAACCACCTATCTCTTTACTGCAGCTGGATAGAACACAGATTGGACCAGACCTATAAATACTCTCTCTGAGACAGACGTGCGCACACACACACCATAAATACACTTTGTCGCTGAGCTTAAGCTCAGTCTCCTCTGCCAAACCTGATTAAACAGGAAATAAATCACTACACACACACACACACACACACACACACACACACACACACACACACACACACACTTTGAGTACATACACATAAACATAGAGATTTGTGTCCCTGAAGACACACACACGCGCGTGCACACACAGGGACTAGTCTTTGCCATGGCTTTTAGATATTTAGGAGTGGAAATAATTTGAAAATTGCCAGTTGAACTGGACACAAACTTATAAATCAAACTTACTGTTAGTAAATCTCAGTGCAACTAAGGAAGCACGTACATCAAAAATCCAGTAACTGGTACAACTTAACAGGGTAACTTGATGTTACATATGATACATATGACATTACTGAATTGTTACCTGTTGCCATTTTAGTCATACTCACACTGAAAGTAGAGTGTGAAAAGGATGTTTATAGAATGAATTCAAATTTATATCAACAGTTATGAGAAACACGGGTGTAAAATAATTAACAAGTAAATAAGTAAGTAAAATAATGTGAAGCTGTAATTGCTGTTTCTCTGACATTGGTATGGGGGATGTACTTCACCGTCACTGCTGCAAAAATGTTATTCATTTAATGAAATGAAGACTTTATGAGCATCACTTACTGATGCATTGGAAAATAGGATGAGTTTATAACAAGAGATGAGTGCTAAAAAAATAGAATGGATATTGAATTTGTATTTTCAGTGAGTAAATATGAGAAATAAATATGAATAGATGGACAAAGGCGATGTGAGAGGAAAAATGTGCTGCGATATGAATTGAAAAAGTTTTGCAGACAGAAATGCGTTCTTTAGAGATAAATGTAATCACTTCCAGTTTGTTTCCACGAGTGACCTTTTTAACTTTCCAACTTATGAGAAATAAACAATGTGACTCAACTTAGATGACTCAGTTGTGGTTTGGGGTGTATGTTCTTTTAAATCAACACATTGTTTACTGGTGGGACTGTCTTAACCTCATTAGCCTCTGCCTGGCTGATTAGCATTAGGCTCTGGGGTACAAGGAAACAGCAATTACTGATCATTATCACTATTTATTTAAATAATGAAGCAACAAGGGCTTTGTATTGGCAAACAAAAGGTCAGAAATTAGCAGAGAACTGGCTGCATGTGTTTGCTTTCCTTCTTCTGTGTGAGCACTGTTATATATTTCCACTGAATGCATATATTTTATAGGTTACTCCTACAATAACAAATTGCAGTTGGAGATGTGATGTAAGGCAGGGAGATGGAATAAATTTTTAATTTTTTTATATAGCCAGGTTGACCAGTGCAGAGGGAGAAGGAAAGCACACATATTAGGACAAAAAAATGTAACCCTTGGACCCATTGTCTGTGGCTCATTCTCTGTGAAGATTGTGTTTTCAATGGATGTACACTGCACACACACACACACACACACACACACACACACACACACACCCTGCACATTTACATTACACACGTTGTGTTTGGGTCCACTGGACCTGAGAGTAAAAAAAGTGTGGAACTTGTGGGTGCTGCGTACCTCCATTCTGTCCTTCCACCCGGGCCTGCTGTTAGTCTGTGTTTATGTGTGTGTGTTTGTTTCATTGTATGTGTGAGTGTGTACAATTTTTGTCTTTTGTCTCCTGCTACTCCCGCACAAAGTTGTGGTATTGTTATGTTTCATGCATCTATGCCTGTCTGCTCCCACATTCCTGCACATTTTGTCCTGTCCTGGTGAAACCATTCTATATTTCCTCAAGCTCTGTCCCAGCGGCAAATCGTGGAGAAATATGGAAAAATATGCATGCAAAATATGTCTTCCAGAAAATCATCCTGATCCAAATTCATCTGTTAAGGAAACATCTGTTAAGTAGTTTAACATAAATTGGTATGGCTGGATCGATTTAGAGACCCAGTAATGCACTGACTCCATCAGACAACCATTGCCTGTATAAAAAAACACACAACATTTGGGTTTCCTAACTTGGCCTTTATTGAGAAGAGACCTGGAAAACAGTCAAGGGGGTCAATTTTCTTTATATACTATTAATTCACAACAACAGTCACCTCAAGGTGCTTTACATTGTAAGGTAAAGACCTCTCAATTTAGACAGAAACACCAATCAGACCAGCTCTGTGTTAGCAAGCACTTGGCAGGGAAGGAAAAACTTCCTTTTAACAGCAGGAGACCTCTGGAATAATCAGGCTCAATCTACCATGACCAGCTGGACAATGACGGAAAAGAAAAGAGAAAACAAGAGCCCAGAGAGACCAAAACCCAAACTATGTAGGAGAGAACACACACAAAAAATACTGACATGTAGTGGCATATAAACACATCGGGAGTGAAAAGAGGGGAAGCACTCAGTGCATCATGGGAAGTCCCTCAGCAGCCTGAAACTAGCAGCATAACTAATGATGGTTAAGGGTCTTTTTATCCAGCGCTAACTATAAGCTTTATCAAAAAGGAACCTTTTAAGCCTCCTTTTAAAAGTACAGAGGGTCTCTGTTTCCTGAACCCAAACTGGGAAATTAGGCACAGAAGCATAGACTGTGACTTTGTTTTTGCAATTTTGCCTCATTTTACTTGTTTTAAGCCTAATTTACACCCTCACTCGTGTACAGAGGCAAAATTACAATCTGATTTGAAATCTGATGCTCAAGATGCGACTGACGTGCAGACTTTCAGCTGTGATTTAAGGGGTTTAACAAAAGTAATTCCATAAACTGTTTTGGAATTTGAGTCATTTTTATGCATGACCCCCATTTTCAGAGGATCAAAAGCAATTGTAGAAACTAGCAATTTTAAATATATGGGCTGCTTTAAAAACTAAGAAAAGGATTTTAATGAAAAGCCTTTGTCTGAAGTCTAGACCAATATGCGTCATCAGATGCTGAGTTTCCTCTCTTGAGATGCTCTGGCAGGCCTTTAATGCAGCGGTCTTAAGTTGCTGTCTTCCTCTTGTTTTCTTTTTCTTTTTTTTTTTTTGTCTTCAGTAACTGAACAGCATGCTCTGTTAGGCTGAGATCAGGTGACCGTCTTGGCCATTAAAGAATATCCCATTTCTCTGTATTGAGAAACTCTCGGGTTGCTTTAGCACAATGCTTTGTGCTACAGACGATATGGTATCCTTCAGAGCTTGAGCTGTTCCTTTCCTTCTCCATATTTTTCTCTTTCCATCATTCTGATACAAGTTAATTTTGGTTTCGTGTGTCCACGTTGGGAAAGCTCTTTGAGTTGTTTTCTCTTAATGTCAGTGCCTACAATCAAGAGACACTAGAGGCTTTACAATAAAGTACACTCAACAAAAAGAAGGCCAGATTAGTGTGTGATACACCTGTCTCTTCAAGCATGATTTGGCTTGGTGGCTTGACTCTCTTAGGAGCAATAATTCCAATTTGAAAACAAACAAACAAAAAAGTTAGCAGCTGTATATTTGTCAGAATTAATCCTGTAAACTGGTGCCAAATCCTCAGCTTAACTAATTTGGAATAGAGACATGTCTAATGTAAATTTTCAGTGATGAAGCATCCTTTTTCTGGGTGTGTGTGTGCGCCACTGACTGGCCCTTTAGTGCACGGTTGCTTCTGCTGGTGGTGTTGCATTGAATCAGTGTTTCAGTGTGATAAGGGAACAGCAGCAGCTGAATACTGAAAACAGAGTGGTTGAAGATGGTGGTAATTACTGTCTTGTCTTTGCCTTGAAAAGATATCTGTTCACATATCACGCACAATTGTCTTCAGTTTGTGTTTGCAGGTTATGTGTTTGTGTGAGAGCATCACTGTGAAATGTCCAAGTGTATTTGCCTAAATATATGTTTTCACATAGATGAGCTTGTCTGCATTCAGTTCAGTTCAATTCAGTTTTATTTATATAGCTCCAAATCACAACAGTCGCATCAAGGCCTTTGATATTGTAAAGTAAAGACCCTACAATAATAGAGAGAAAACCCCAACAATCAAAACATGAGCAAGCACTCGGCAACAGCAGGAAGGAAAAATTCCCTTTTAGTAGGAATCAGGCTCAGGGAGGGGCAGTCATCTGCTGCGACCAATTGGAGCTGAGGGAAGGGAGACATGGAGAGTGAAAAGAAGTGAGTGGAAAATGAAATGCTCGGTATATCATGGGATTCACCCTCCCAGCAGCCTAGGATCACCTGATCCAGCCCTAACTGTAAGCTTGATCAAAAAGGAAAGTTTTAAGCCTAATCTTAAAAATAGAGAGGGTGTCTGAAAGCTGAGAAATTGAGCTTCACACTCAACATTAGGGTTATTACGGTAAGTGTTGGCGGAAGTCCACGAAGAGCGGGACGTTTTAAGTACGTTCTGTTGCTGATGACAGGTTTGGTATTAAAGGGTTAATATGGGCATTGAAGGACATATTAAACATTTCTCACAGTGTTACTGGAGGCCAAAGTAATGCCATCCAGAGTAAGTATCTGGTTCAACACCATGTTTCTAAGATTTGTGGGGCCGAGTACAAGAACTTCAGTTTGATCTGAATTTAGAAGCAGGAAATTAGAGGTCATCCAGGCCTTAATATCTTTAAGACATTCCTGCAGTTTAACTAATTGATGTGCGTCATCTGGCTTCATTGATAGATAAAGCTGAGTATCATCTGCATAACAATGAATATTGATGCAATGCTTTCTAATAACACTGCCTAAGGGAAGCATGTATAATGTAAATAAAATTGGTTCTAGAACAGAACTATGATCATGAATAATTTATGTATAATTTTTGAATAATTTTTTGTCTGATGGTTAAAATTTTATTTGTGAAGAAATTCATTAGTTATGGTTAAGAGAAAACTACAGACTCTGACATTGTTTTGGCAAAGTTACACACCGATCCAGTATTAACTTTATTGACCTCCAATTGGGCGTAACAAAGCGTCAATACTGTCGTTGGGAATTATTATTCATTGCATTATTGCGTGAACACACATGAGCATGACTTTGCATTTACGTGTGTATGTTTCATATCGTTAACCTAATAGCATAATTGCCTAAGTCATATTTTGGCCAAAATTGAGATATATATCTAAATGAATTTTCACTGTTAGCAGAGTAGAATTAGGTAGGTATCTCAAAATATGCCAAAATATGACTTAGGCAATTATGCTATTAGGCTAACGATATGCATTCTATGCATTCAAGTGAGATAGGGATTCAATATTTGTCACTTGTGCATCTTTCTGATTTTTTTTTTTCGTTACATTTTTTCCCCTCACATACCAATGCTAATCTCTTTTTACATTAAGATGCATATCAGTTTGAGGTACATCAAGCAGCTTGGTGCTCTTGTGAACAAATATTTCAATTAATTTAGGGCTGTGCAGATATTAAGTCATCAAGAATCAAATATTCTTTTCTTGAAGAGGCAGAAGACAAAATTAACAGTTTTTACTCAAACTACTCTGTAGCAGTTAGCATTAGTTTTTCTTTATTTTCCTTCCCACTGTCACCAAGTGCTCGATCACAGGGGGCTGTCTAATTGTTGGGGTTAACTCTGTGTTGTTGTAGGTGTCGTGGTCCTGGGCCGTATGCCCAGTGTTTTGGTGTTTGCTCTTTTAGTTTCTGTTTTCACTGTTTCTAAGTTTACTTATTGTTCAGATTCTTACTTTGTATAGTGTTCTGTATTTTATTAGTTATAGTTATCTCTATATTATTCCTGTTTCCCTTTGTACTTCCTGTGTCTCTGTGCTCCAGTGTGTTTTGTCCCCAATGTTGTGCCGAGTCTGCGTCTCTGTCCCTGTTCTTATTTGTTTCCTGTTTTACTTTGTCAGTCCTTGCTGCTTATGCTGCATTTAGGTTTACTTCCTGGCCTTGTCTTTTGTGATTCCCTGCACCTGTGCTTCCCACCTGTTGCCCGTTCTCTCGTTAGTTTTTGTGTATATATTGTCTGTTTCCCTCTGGTCCCTTGTCGTGTCGTTGTCAGTGTCACCTCGCTGTGTGTCGCCATGATCCATTGTTTTATATTTAGTTCTGGCACCCGTCCAGCTCCAGTATAGCTGTCTTTATTATTTTCTTGCAATTTCCCCAATAAACCACCTTTAAGTTCAGTTCTGTCTGTCTGCATCCTGGGGTCCTACAGTATCCTGCCTGCCACACAGCAAGTCATGACAGGAGCGTCTTTGTCTTACAATATAAAGCACCTCGAGGTGACCTTTGGTGCTATAGTACCTAATTTTTCAGGTGAACAAAATAAGTTTATCATTAAGCTACAATTAATTGGACTTAAGCAGATTTTATTTATTTACGTATATGTAAAGCTTTTGTGGGTGCAAGTTCATGATATTATAGTCAAGATTTACAGTTACTAATTAATTTGTGTGTGTGTGTGTGTGTGTGTGCGCGCGTTTTGAGAAACATCAATTAAAGTTGCCTCTCCCCACGTACTGATAATTATCCACTTGCCAACAGCTATACCTCATTTTGATCATATAACCACTGTTTCACTTAATTATTTGTGTGTATTGATCACTGCAGTGCTTGGCCTCGGCACCATTGAGTGGCTGGAGAGAAAGTTTGCATTTCTCAAGCAAATTACATGCTCTGGTAATTAAAAAAAAAAAAAAAACTCATCAGGAAATAACTGTTAAGAGCCTCATCATTAAGCAAAATGCCTACAATATATTGACAGAAAATTTAATAGCTTATGTATAGAATAACAGATAAGGCCTGTGCACATACTGAGAGTAAATGTTGCATGTTAAGTGATGTCATGGAAAAATAGCAATAAACACAGTGTGCATTTTGTGAGACGAAGTGACGATATCTTCCAGAAAAGACGAGCTGTAGAGTTTACTGATATTCCCCTTTTCATGCAGCTTTTCATCCTTCTAATTCTGACAGGGGTCAATGCTTTAAACATGTAATTCATCAAAAGCTAGAAAAGCTTGTGGAATTTTGTTTCTTTTAATTAAAAAAAAAAACTTTTTTTGTTTTCCACTCATGGTGGATTTTTTTTCCCAACTTTGCGAACACTGTTGTCACTTTCATTCATTTGATTCCCTTCTTGAAACGGTTTGCATTTTGATATTTATCCATCATACATGTGTTATCTTTCATGATGTTAAAAGTGGGTGTGTTTCACCTCAGAACCATAAATATGAGCTTACACAGATTTTTTGGCACGTTCTGAACTCCACGAGGGCTTCGGGCAGTCTCACTGTCAAATCAAGTTCACAAGGCCTCTATCAAAGACATTTTGAACTCTTTAGTCTCAGCTTCTGCAGACTTTGCCTAAAGGGGATTACCCACAGTTCATAGCACCGTGATATTAAACTGCTTGTCCAAGTTCACACAGGGGCTGGAGTCCATCCTAGCTGACACTGGGCGAGAGGTGGGGTCCACCCAGGATATTCTGCCTGTCCATCAGAAAGATAAACACTTTTTTTTTTAATGCTTTTGGGTATCCAGATGACTGGATCACAAAATGCTATATTTTGGAGTAAGGTCAGTTCTTGATGATCAAAACAAAGGAATGTATGTGTATACATGACCTGAGAAATAGTAAAACTCTGTGTGTGAATGTAAACCCTCATTGAGGAAACAGTAAATCACCCTGGTTAGCACAGGGTATTAATACTTAGATAACATCTCCTTGTGGTCTGGGCTGTTTGTCATGGCTCGAACGAGGGCTTGTGGTTCTAGTTAAAGGGGAATCTTAATGCTAAGACACAGTCTGATATTTCAAACAATGATATGCTACAAATCTGTGAAAATGAGGATCATCAGCAGATAAGTGCCAGTCGTGGAATATAGGTTAAACTGCCATTTTTACAGCTTTAGATAGTGAAACAGATAAATTGCTTTAGTTAGTAATTCAGCCCGTCCTGCACAGCAGTCACACAGAAGAGCTGAAGCTATAGGAGCACATTAGAAATATTTTTGAGCCTGAAAACAATTGAAATGTTTGAAATCTGTGCACAGAAGTGGAGTGGCCCCATATGAGAGTGGCGTTAGGAATGTTTTCTACACTGACTGTAAGTCTCCAGTGAGTGTAGTCTGCACAGAGTTTGGTTATGTGTTTACTCTGAAAATCTCATCTCCTCTGAATCAATACTCCATTTACCACAAGCTCACACTGTGCTCCTCAGCCCTGCCGCTCTCCCATTTCTCTATATTCCTTCTCACCTGCTTGAAAGTGATGTTGTTTTTGTGTCCTCTCTTCCTCTTTTGCATCTCTTCACAGTTACTCTTTTTCCTCTTTTCTTTTACCTTTCTTGTTCTCTCTTGTGCCCCCTCGTCTTCCTTTCTACACTGCAAAAAAAAAAAAAAATTAAAGGAACACTTTGGAAACCCATAAGATCACAATGTGAAAAAAATGTAATAAAAGTCATGTTGGATATTTATACTGATATGGACTGTGCAGTGTGGTCGTTTGATGGAAATGAAATTATCAACCTACACAGGGCTGAACTCAAAGATTCCCCAAAAATCAGTGATGCAGCAGGCTAGTCCATTTTACCAAAATTTTATTGCAGCAGTTCAAACTGGTACTCTGTAGTCTGTATGAACGCCACGTGTTTGTATGCATGCCTGATAACGTTAGGGCATGCTCCTAATGAGAAGATGGATGGTGCACTGGGGGATCTCCTCCCAGGACGGAACCAGGAAGAACCCAGGACCCACTGCACCAGCGTAGGGTCTGACAGCAGGTCCAAGGATTTCGTCCTGATACCTGATGGCAGACAGGGTGCCGTTGTCTAGCCTGCAGAGGTCTGTGTGTCCCTCCATGGATATCACTTACCCACCACCCACCTGCTCATGTTGAATGATGTTACCAGCAGCATAATGTTCTCCACGGCTTCTATGGACCCTTTCACATCTGTCACACGAGCTCAAGGTGAACCTGCTCTCATCTGTGAAAAGCACAGGACACCAGTGGTGGACCTGCTAATTCTGATACTCTATGGCAAATGACAGTTGGGGCTCCACAGTGCCCACTAGAGGACGTCGGGCCCTCAGGCCACCCTCATGAAGTCTGTTTCTGATTGTTTGGTCAGAGATACTTGACACCAGTGGCTGCTGGAGGTCATTTTGTTCAGCTCTGCTAGAGTAACTGCTGCTTCTTCTGTAATCTCCATGTTCCTGAGACTGTGCTGGGAGACACAGCAAATCTGGCAATGGCACGTATTTTGTATTTTTGATGTACCATCCAGGAGGGGTTGGACTACCTGTGCAACATCTGTAGGGTCCAGGTATGACCTCATGCTACAAGTAGTGACACTGACCCTAGCCGAATGCAAAAAGATGAGGAGGGGAAAAATGTCAGTGGCCTCACCTGTAAAACCATTCATGTTTTGGGGGTTACGGTCTCATTGTCTAGTACACCCATCCATCCATCCATTTTCTTCCGCTTATCCGGGGCCGGGTCGCGGGGGCAGAAGCCTAAGCAGAGAAGCCCATGCTTCCCTCTCCCCAGCCACCTCCTCCAGCCCATCCGGAGGGACCCCAAGGCGTTCCCAGGCCAGCCGAGATACACAATCTCTCCAGCGTGTCCTGGGTCTACCACGGGGCCTCCTCCCGGTGGGACATGCACGGAACACCTCACCCAGGAGGCGGCCAGGAGGCATCCTAATCAGATGCCCGAGCCACCTCAACTGGCTCCTTTCGATGTGGAGGAGCAGCGGCTCTACTCCGAGCCCCTCCCGGATGGCCGCACTCCTCACCTTATCTCTAAGGGAGAGGCCAGGCACCCTTCGAAGGAAACTCATTTCTGCCGCTTGTATTCGCGATCTTATTCTTTCGGTCACTACCCACTACCTTGTCTAGTACACCTGTTGTTAATTTCATTCACATCAAAGCAGTTCAAATTGATTAACAATCCCCTCTGCTACTTAACTGATCAGATCAATATGCCAGAAATGTTGCTTTAATTTTTTTGAGCAGTGTAGTTTCCCTCTATTCTCTATTATTCATCTATTCTTAGTTCTTCTTTTACAGTGCTGGGTGATGCTATTTGTAAAAAGTAACTGTTCTATTACTTTTTACAGTAATTATCACTGTAACTTTGAGTGGTAACTTAGAGTACTTTTGTATTACCAAGGATGAATACTCCTTTGCATTTCTTACTGAATGTCATTTATACTGTCCAGAGGGCATGTGGCCTACTGTAACATCTCTTGGACTTCATCAGCAGCAACAACTTTCCATCCCATCTATACACTTTCTTCCCACTGTTTAATTTGGGGTCACATTTTTGGACTGGAGCCTATCCAAGCTGTCACAGCGCGAGAGGCAAGGTAAATCCTGAACACGCTGAAAGGAGAGACAACCATTCACAGCCAATTTAGAATCATCAGTTAACCTAACATGCACGTCTAGGACCCAGGACCTTTTTGCTGTGAGCCAGTGGTGCTAACCCCAACACCACCGTGGAGCCATTAACAACTTTAACAGAACCAAACGCTAACTGTTGTGCTAGCAGTAGCACCAGGACCACTTTTCACTTTGATCTGACTTCATGTAGTTCAGTTCATTTCAATTCACAACAACAGTTTCTCCGGGAAGTTTAAATTGTAAAAACTTTACTGAGCTCACAGGGAATTGTTGAGTTTCCTCTTTTTGTATATTTTAACAGTGAGAAGGAAAAAAACTCAAGTAACAGGAAGAAATCTCCATCGGCACCAGGGAGGATGATCAGAGGACAGAGACAGGCAAAACACAATGGCTGAGAGAAGGGAAAGTTAATTACATGCATTAGTGGGAAATAAATGCATGAAGAGTTAAAAAAAAAAAAAAAAAAAAAGACAAGAACAGAGAGGTAGCCAGTGTGTCAATAAGGCCCCCCAGCAGACTGAGTCTTTAGCAGCTTAATGAAGGAAAGGTTCAGGATCTCTAACAAAAAGGGGAGTTATGTGTTAATATTAAAGGTGGTAAGGGTCTCTACTTCACACACCAATTAAAAACTCAAGCAAAACCTGGTTTCTCAGGCCAGGAGCCTGACAGCTGAAGCCTCTGCCTCCCGTTCTACCTTTGGAAACTTTAGGAGCCACAAGTAAGCCTACAGTCTGAGAGTGATGTGCTTCGTACATTTCAGGATTACTGCCATTCTGCTCCTCGATGGGCCTCATCGTCACTGTTGTAGAGCTGTTGATAGATTTCAGGTGCTTCTTCAAATCTGAAGTAGCTCTCTTTGCAGCTGAAAGACAATGATAATTACTATGATTATGATGTTGTTCTTGTCCTTTTCAGCCACAAATCTAACATAATGTGAATACTTCCACTATGTAAAGGCTGTCCTCTCTCCCATCTCACTGAGATTTGCACTTCTTAAAACATTTTTATTCCTTCCTGTTCTGCTTTTCTCCTTTCGTTTTCATGCTCTTCTCTTGATCTTTTATTTCCTACTTTTTCCCTTTCTATCTTTGATGAAAATACTTTCATAAATTTTTATGTTAAATTCAACACTCCTTTTCATCCCTTTCTCTTCATCTTCTCTTCATCTTCTCTTCTCTTCTCTTCTCTTCTCTTCTCTTCTCTTCTCTTCTCTTCTCTTCTCCTTCTCTTCTCTTCTCTCTCTTCTCTTCTCTTCTCTTCTCTTCTCTTCTTCTCTTCTCTTCTCTTCTCTTCTCTTCTCTTCTCTTGAACCAATTTTCCAACAGGTCACATGGGGTCTCTTTGTGTGTGTGCATGTGTTTATGCAAGTCAAGCAGCAGCTGTATTAAACACTTAGCCCCTTTCCACTCCTGAGCCGAGACAATTTATCCATCGCTCAAGGCGAGAGGAGTGAAATGGCTAAATCACATTGTGCCATTAATTTAATTAGCTTGTAATTGACATTTTAAATGCTTCACATTTAAATTAGCTGGCCTGGCATTGCATGGAAGTCACAGCAACTGAAGAATTGATTAAATCTCTGCAAAGCAGCAGAGAAGAAAATCCCAACCCTGGCGGGAAAAGAGATGATACACTATATGAGAGAATTATACTGGAGTGAGAGCTATAAGGAGGAAAAAAGACAGTACGAAATAGAAAAATACACTTATAAAATGAGATTAGGAGGAATAATGTGCAGAAGAACTGTGACTGTAACCGATATTGGAAGGTAGAATAAAAAAAGAGAAGTCAGTGTGTCAGATGGAGAAAAGCACTTACCTACCAGAAATGACACTGTCTGTCAATGCCTCATTCATCACAATGAAATCTGCCACATACTGCTGCTTTAACTGTTGTTGATGTGTGAACCGACACATCAATAACCAATTGGTTATTAAGAAAAAAATTCACCTAAAAACTAATTAGTATTGTTATTGTTTTGTAAACTTGTTTCTAAGATGAGATATCGACTGAGCCAGTAATTACCGGTGTTAAATATTATATTGTATCCACTGAGTTAACTGAAATTTCTCAGGTAATAAAAGTCTGCTTTTCTAGCAGTATGAAAAATGTCACTGACAAACCACTAGTACCACTAGCACACTAAATAATGTGTCTGAGGCTTTTTTTTTGGTTTGCTTGTAAAATGACAAAATCAAATATATATATATATATATATATATATATATATATATATATATATATATTATATCAGTTTTCACATTATGTGTTTATACTGTGTCAGCCTGCTGCAGCTGTTATCTGTAGGTGGTACATATGAGCATATTTGTATATGCATAATTCTAAATTGCTGCTGCTGTTACATTTCCTGTCTGAGGTGACTGCCTGGAGTTGTTGAGATAACAATACTGGTGATGTAACTCTGTTACTGAATAATGCATGGTGCAACATAGTTTGAAGTGCAACAAAGCTGAGCTATAAGTAATCTGTATAGAGCAATTTTAGACTAAAATCAGTGTAACCTGCAACGTTATTCATTTCATTTTACTGGTCTACATGTCATAAACAATGATGCCATTCACTGATAAGTAAAATCTTCTTGTAGTTGAGAGTGCAAACATAAAGCTTCTTCAGCACGATTAAATGCTTTAATTATTTTAGCCAAAGATTAACTTTTAGCTTTTTTGCTGTGTTGCTGGTTCACATCTTTATTTAAGTATACATCATGTTACAACATCAGCTCCTATGCCCTATTAGGATTAGCAAGCCCACAAGATAATTGTGTATATATGTGAATAATGCCCTATAGTGAGCACTGTGACTAAGTAAGCTTTGGTGGTGTAAGATGATAGCCCTTTGTGTGTAAATACTCAGAAAACACTGAGTAAACCAGCAAGATTAAAATAGAGTTGAGCTATTAACTGAATTAAAATGATTAGCACAGCTCTCGTCAGATTCTAATGAGAGTGTATTTGTTTGTGTGTGTGTGTGTGTGTGTGTGAGAGAGAGAGAGGAAAACATTCAAAAGTGTTGAATTAACAACATTGTCACCACTGTGTGTAATATATGTGGGAGAGAAGAAACGTTTGGAAAGCCTGTGACTAATAGACAGGATTGCAATTTGGACAGAATGAGAGCTGTGAATTGATAGGACCGGGCATCGAGGAGACAACAAGCAGGAGATGGAGAGAGCAGCCTGTGTGTGAATGTGTATCTGCATTGCATATTTAAGTGTGTGTAGAAGAGTGCAGAAAGCCAGAATGACTGGCAATGTCAGCACTTTTCATCTATTTTTTAAAGGAGCTCTTCATATCCCAACACACGCACCCACCCACCCACCCACACACACACACACACACACACACACACACACACACACACACATTCTCACAGGCAGGTATCTGGCTGGTGTCTGATATCTCTTCCATGGTCTTTTAATATTCTTTCAGCTGCAGTTTTTCAAAGGAGAGTCCATCACACAGACGGCCTGTTTGATCTGCATACTGTCATCAGCAGACAATAGCCAGAGAATGACAGACAGAGATCTGGACCAATCAGCCGCAAGATTCAAACCACCTGCTTTGGCTCTGAGCCATCATGACATGGTGTTTGGCACTGGGGTGTTGGCAGTAGATTGTGGGGTCCTGTAGACTGCAGGGTGGGGTTTAATGGATCAGGTTCATCCCTCTGCACTGGACTGGATCGGGATCTGAGGAGTTTGTAGGTTGGGTCAATACTTCAAGTACCTTCACATGGACCTGTTTTTGGTCCATGTGAAGGTACTTAAAATAATGTCTGAACTACAATAAACGTTACAGAATATTGTAGGATGATATGTGATGTCATCTCATGTTATTGTCTGTAAAGTCCCAGCTGAATAAAAATGACTAACAAATTAGGCTTTAAAAGATGCCTCCTTGAAGCTAAATGTCTTTAACAGTGAAATTTCTAAATATTATATGCATCCATATGGGTATCTGCTTTTTAGTTTTACTAAAAATCTATAAGACAGACTTGTGAGAAAAGAAATTGGGTTTTCTTTGAAAACACTAATTTGAGATCATATTTAAAGGATGAAGAATGTGTAACACAGTGCCTAACCTTGTTTTTAACTTAATTAAAATGTAATATTAGAATCCAGTCTAATGCAACCAATTACAACAAAAATGTCATTGTCCAGTAATGTATTGTCATACTTGGCAGTGCGGCAGGCAGGATGTGGACCTAAATGCAAGACACTGGAGACTAACGTAAAGTTAAACACAGCTTTACTGAGACAAGAGAAAAGAAAACGGGGAGCAGCAGAGTCCAAAACTAAAACTGTTCCGGGGGCCGCACAGGGCAAAGGACAAGGTCTGGGGGCTGAGATGAAGCATTTCAGGAGGTCAACCAGGAGACCCACAGCTGAGACGGGGCAACTCTGGAACCAGCGATGAAGGAGATCCTCTAGAGGCCGGCATTGGTGGAGGCGATGGGACATCTCCAGTGGCTGGCGACAAAGAAGACAAGACCCCTCCAGGGTGTGTCAGTGGAGGAGACTCTCTAGGGGCCGATGTCGACAGTGGTGATGGAACACCTCTGACACCGGTGGCGTCGGACCCTTCGACTCAGACGCAGACTCTGGACACTCAGGCTCAGGTCGAGCGGAACCCATCAAAAGTCTCTGGGAGCCACCCACGGCCCAAACATGCTGCAGAGGCCTGGCGTCAGCAGACGCGGGTGAAACAACAGTCACTGGCAGGGGCCCAGCTGCACAGGACACTCCAGTTGCATAAGTTGGAGCTGCACAGGGCTCACAGCCAACTCTGCAGACACAAGATCCTCAGCTGGCTTCGTCTCAGAAGACTCAGGTAACTCAGGTGATTCAGAAAAGCACTCAACCCTCTCCTCCAGTGACTGGGACTTCTCAGCAGGGCCCACTGCTGATTCCAGAGGCTGATCCTGAAGCTGGGGCCTGACTGTCCTCACCCTTGGGAACAGAAATGGGTGCGGGGACGGGAGGGACCTGAGCCACCCCCACCTGAGAAACAGGTTTGGGTGCAGGTTGCCCAGGCACAGGGGAGGTCTCAGGTTTAGCAAGAGTTTCTGCAGAACTGCTCACATGCATAATTGGAGGGTGCATGTGGTAGAACATGAATAGTCTCTGGGGATGGCAGCTCTTCAGTGCTGTAAACAGAACATGAGATGTCATTATTGTTAGTCGGCTCAGGAACACAAGCTAGTCTTAAAAATTAGAGAGCTGGGAACAGAAGTCTTTTCTTTGAGTCTTTCATATGCAGGGAAAGCTCGGGGGGAAATGTTAGTCTCACTCATATTTATGGAAAATCCCGCGTCTGCAAGCATGAGTCGGGAAGATGTCTCCAGCATGCCGTGTGGAGCACCGGTGACAGGAGTCTCTCTTCACCTACGAAGGGGAAGCCAAAGAAGATGGGGCAGCGGATGCCTCGGACAGGCCACACAGCGGCATTGAGGTGAAAGAGCTGAGAGTGGAGAGTGTATATCCAAGGAACTGAGCAAACGATTCCTCTGAACTTAAGCTGCAGGATTTGGGGACATCTGCTCTCCACCACCACTGAGACCTCCTCTTCGATCAAGGTGTTGATTGTGACATGAGCTGGTGAGTGGAGAGGCAGGTGAGTGAGCGGCCGGAGAGAGGAAGAGCCCGCCCACTCTGATCTCTGGAGGCTTGGGAGAGGAGGTACAGCTGTCAGCAACAATATATACACAAGGTAATGAGGAAACTTGGAACAGCTGGGGAAGTCGAGACACAGGAAGCAAAACTGAACACAATGCACGCGAGACGAGTGCTGGCAAAATAAAACAGGAAATGACCAAACACGCAGGACAGAAACAGACTTGACACAGGAAAAACCAAAAATCAAATACAAATAACCATAACCAAGAACATAACTTAGATAACTAAACTTGGAAGGTATGAGGATACAAATAAGGAACCAAACCAAGAACTACAAAAAAAGGTATAAAAACTCAAAACTGCAAAAGCCCGTAACAAACTAACAGACCCAGCATCCTAACATGTGCGTGTTCAGAAAGAAAGTTTTACAGACATAATACAACAGAAGTGAGGGATAAATAATGGAACAGAGAAGAAATGCATCTTTTACCTTCCTGAACTTCTGTTTTTACTTCAAAATTCATTATTTTTTTTTCACATTTCTCCTTCTCATCTCACTGTATTCATTTCCCTTTGCCTCAGTGAAGATCTAAAAGGCCACTGACCCTCATCACCAAATGCATTACAATCACTGGACAGGGGGTGTGTGTGTGTGTGTGTGTGTGTGTGTGTGTGTGTGTGTGTGTGTGTGAGAGAGAGAGAGCGAGAAAGAAACAAAAGGTGAAAATTGCAAAATGCAGTCATGCACATGGCACATGTTGTGTCTTAAAATATGTATACTGTTTGTGTGGCTCTGTGTCAATGTTCACTGTCTCGTATTATGTATACAAATCCAAAGTTACATCACGTGACAGTAATGTTTTGGTTTAGATTATTGTTGTATCAATCAAGTTTGATTTAGAATTCTCTTGATTATTATCATATAATAATTCTGTGTTTTGCTTAAATGATTATCTCAGATATAAAAAGTAAGGAAATTTGTGTTGGCTTGATTATTTCTTTGTTGTAAGGATGCTTCTTGTCAATAAATTTCATACTGCTGGAAAGCCTGTTTATATCACGTTTGTAAGGAGAATGAATTTGTGGGTTGAGCAGCAGAGTTGAGTATGTGAGTTACGCCCATGAAAAATCTTCTCTCCCAATGCCAAACAGTTCATTCTGCTACTGACTCTTGTTTTGAGTTTCTGGTACCACAGGTTCTGACAATCAGGTGCCTGATTAGCAGCACCTGTGAGCATGGACTCCGCTACAGCGGTTAGTTGGTGTCTGCTCCAAGCTTAATATTCCTCCACATGTTCAGGGTCCAGTACACATGCTGCTGACACCAGCGCAAATGGGCCTGTCATGGGCAGTCCTGTGAGACTGGAGTTTGACTGAGTGCAGTCTGTTCCAGATTGTCTGGGTAGAGAGCTGGCGGCCATATTGTCTTGCAACCCTGTAGAAGATTGCCGACAGCATCTAAATGCTGACAGGGTAAGGAAACAGTCTTCTTGTAGTGTTGTCTTCGTGGGACACCCACTTTGTGGCTTCTCTCTGACGTCTCCCATTATATGAAACTTGGCCTTAAATTTGGAGCTGGTCCAAGGGCTTTCTCCAAGTAAGGCTGCAGCTTGGTTTTGCAGAACACCAGCTTGAAGTTGCCCGATGGCACGGGCAACTTCAAGCTTAGAGCGGACACCAACTGTAGCAGGGTCCAAGCTCACAGCTGCTGCTAATCAGACACCTGATTGTGAACCATTGTTACAACAAAGAAATAACTGACCAAACACAAATTTCCTTACTTTTTGTGCTAAGTTTAATTGATTACTACTATTTTAAAGCATTCAGGTATATGAAAATTAAACAATAGCAACGGTTTGGGTGCTTTATGATATGTCCACTAGTTAAGTTATGCTAGCTAGATGGACCTAGGAATGAGTTAAAGTGATGACAAAGACTCTTAAAAAGTCCTAACTGGACAATTTGTTTTAATGAACTGAATGCCTTGAAGCCAAAACTTGCTTCTAAGGATTGAAACATGCACATTTATTAGCAAGAACATGTATATAAGGTAAAATAATATTAATAACAATAACAATTGTGGTGCAAAGGATGGTCAGGATTATCCATGACGAACCACTGACCAGCTTCAAATTTGTCCAGTTTGCATTAAATCACAGAGCCTGCATTCCTGATTAGTTTATTTGTTCTGTTGGTGCCCGAAGCAGCTTCCTCAGTAGACCACAGAAAAGTACAGTACAGTCACCAAAACAGACTGATAGAAAATCTCCATCATTTTTTGGCACATGTTGAAGGATCAGGTTCCTTAGGAAATAGAGCCTGTTCATCCCCTTTTTGTATGCATCCTCTGTGTTGGCTTTCCAGTTCAGCCTGTTGCCAGTGTCCACTTCCTCCACATCAACATCTTGATATGGACAATAGCTATGGGTAATATGATTGTGTATATATACATACATATATATATATATATATATATCTGAAAAATATTTTAAGGCACCCATCAAATTTACAGGTGTTAGGTACTTATTTCTCAAAAAATCTATTTATTTAATTTGTACAAAATGTAGTGCAAAAGAATAATATGCTCCTATAAGCTGGTTGGCTCAAGTAGAACCAAAATATAACTTGAGATCGTTCTAATAATATTGATGATCTGCTTTTCTTTTCTTTTTTTAAAGTTGGCAGAGGCCACTCACCATGGAAAGATTCAAATATGAAAATCTGAGAGACCTCCAGTTCCTCTATGTCCTCTGTAACGATCTCTTGCACATGAGATTCTTCCAGAAACTGCTACTTAAATTGCTGCATACAAAGACAACGACTAATCCTTCAGTGCAGCTCAAGAAGTCATGCAACACAGTCATCAAAAAAAATCCTAATAGCATATTTTTGAATTTCCTTTTTCATGGAAAATACAGATCTTCCTGAGTGAAGAAGGGCCTTCCTTCTACAGCGTCTTGTCTATGTCAGTAAATATTTAGACTTTCATCTGTTTTTAAAAGCAACATTCACCAAATTGCTCAATCATTTTCATAGCAGTCACGCTGTCAAATAACTATGGATTAAATTTCTGATGTGGCAATTTTAGCCTTGACAGAAAGAACTAGAATGAATGTTTTTATACAAAAAAATATAAGCAATCAGATAATCCATTAGTGTTGCTAAGATGGCAGCACTTTTAGTCACAGTCACAGTAAATATGGAGTCAATAATCCCCTAACTGTCCCTAGAGACAAGGTTATTTAAGAGGCAGCACATATAAACATGCTAAGTGTGCATTGCATGCAAGCTTGTGGAGCTTACACTGGGCAGAATTATTCTGAAGGCTGCTGAACGGCAATTAAACAAAATATTTGGTTAAAAGATAATTAACTTGTTGTTTCAATAATTCAGTATTTCAGTGTTTTATAGTTGATGAAATAATTATACTTCCAAAACAGTATTTTGTCTTGCCTTTCATATGTGAAGCAACATATTTTAACAAGTCACAGTTAAATTGACACCCTGTACCACTAACAGTGGAAAGGAAAAACGCCCGTTTTAGCAAATGAAAACATAATAATTCTTACATGAAATCAAACAACAACTACTGCACTTAAAGCAAGATTCTGAGAAAGTTAGGTTAGATTTTACTGCTGCCCACGAAGAGCAAGAACAGATGAGTCCATCGAACCACGAGTGGTTCCAAGTGAACCAGTATGTGCAAATGAGATTCATGGATGGATGCTTAGACCTCATTTTAAAATATGCTGGACAGGCAAAGTTTGTGTTTTAAGACTGACATTGTCACATATGATATGTGACATTCATACAGTTTTGTGTCTTGTTATATGTGTTGTTTCAGTTAAAATCTGAATCTGTGTGAATTTGTGTGGGTGCAAACTTGCCTGAGCGTCGGCTGATTGCAGTCAGATGGAAGAACAATTGGAAGGCCTCCTAATAGACAGAGCCATGTAATCAGAGGTTACAAAGTGAGCTGTGTTCAGAATATCAATATTTTTTTTCCAACACTGCTAGTTACCATATAGATAAGAAAGACACGTAACGCCTCCATCGCTGTATTTTTGTTCATCATTAAAATGCAATCGGGGGCGACATCCTCTTGACGGCAACCTCTTCAGCTGAGCAGTTCCAGGTTGTTGACTGACAACAGCATTTAAGAGGTTAAAAGTGTAACCAAAAGGTGAACAATTCTGAAAGCATCACAGTAATGTTTCCTGCACGGAGCAGAGCTTCAACAAGAACGGCTCCATCTCTGCAAAGCCCAACTTAGCAGGCGATGACAGTCTTAATGGCCTAAAATTTTAAAATTCTTCAGCCTTAAGGCATTATACAACATTATATATCAATATTATTTTAGAAACTGAACAGTACTGAGCTGCACTGTGTCTGGTTTTAAGATATGACTTCTGTTAGCCTGGTTTTTAGGATGTCTACAAAAGAGGATTTCCTGCAGGGTTTTTCATTTCTCCATCTCATGGAACCAATCTGCTTCTTTTTGAATCAATCACTTTTTACACATGTACACAAATGCAGTGTGTATTGTGCATATATTAACTTTCCAGTCATTTTTTTTCTTATGCTGTGCCAAACAAACTTTTAATACATATTATCCTACATGAGGTTAATATGTACAAAAATGTGTGCTGTCCCACTATCCAACTGTTTCTTTCTGATTGGACTGTTTTGCGTAAGCTTCCATTGGTCCATCCTTATCCACAAGACAATGTCCATACAATAACAAAACCAACAGACAGGTTTCCAAAAACACAGGCTTACAAAATCCAAATAAAGTGGAAAATCTGCTGATGTCATAGGGATAAAAAGTAGGCATGGCAGTACACTGCTGCTGAATTAAACCTTCCACATTTTGGGAATACCTGATGAATCCATAGCTTGCTAATCCTACTGGGGGAATCAGTGGTCTATTCTCGTTCTGTCCTATTTTTCTGTCAATAGGAGCTATAGGGGAACCTCAACAAGGAGAGCAGGGGTCCACCATGCTGTCACATATAACTACTAATATTTGTAGTTCCAGGAGCTGGAAGAGAAAGTGTGTAACATAGAAGAACCACATGTGAGGAGACGACAATAATGCATTCATGCATGGGCATGTGTGACCTGCCACCAAGTAACCGGAAGGTTGGCGGAGACATTCTGTGTGTGTGTGTGTGTGTGTGTGTGTGTGTGTGTGTGTGTGTGTGTGTGTGTGTGTGTGTGTGTGTGTGTGTGTGTGTGTGTGTTGTTTGAGGGAGACAGAGTTCACCTTTGTAGAATTGAGTTATCATTGGTGTAGTGACACGTGTGCATATGTGCAGAGTTATGCATATATTAGCATATTTGTGTACTCCTTATGTGTTGTGATTCACGCAGTAGGAACAGGGGTCATGTTCCCACCCAGTGTGATGATGCTGAGGATGTGTGTGTGGATGTGTGTGTGTGTGTGTGCATTAGTATGGGCCACAAAGCACAAGGCAGGGGACCAGAAGGTGATAAGTCAGCCTTCTACCTAGAATTATAATGATGCTGCTCTGCTCCAGTTCCCTGCTGGACATCCTCCATTCCTCTACAGCTGCATCTTTACTGTACAACACGTAACCTTAACACACACACACACACACACACACACACACACACACACACACACACACACACATAAACCTATTGTAGTTGGCCCACCGTGTTACAAAATTTTTGTAGTTCCTCTCTGCTAAATCTTTCGGGGGGGGGACTTTTTCAGAAAGTTTCACTTTTTTGTATTTTTTCTTTATTTGCTTTTTGTTTTGTTTTTTGAAGTAGCAAGAAATTCATGTAGTCAAGACATCAGTTGTGACTGATTGAAACCCGATTAGCTGCTTTCTGGACAGCCATTATTCTGAATGCACTTTTCAGATCTTCTGACTTCCTGGAGATTTCTCGTCTAAGGCAGTTGAGAGAAATTATGAGCTTCCCTCACCTAACTCCTACTGGGGATGCAAATAGGACATGCTTTGAACATTGTGAGATTTAGCATCCATGTAATCTATCAGTTGCATCAAAAGAAGAAAAAAAACATACAGTGTAACACCTAATTTTATGGAGAAAATGGTGGCTTATTATTTTTGACATTTCTGACCATTTTTAACACTATAAAAACACTCACCTTAGGGGACTGACTGTCTTATAAGGCAGAGACTCAACAATGTTAGTAGGAAAACTCCAACAATCAGACAATCCCCTATGAGTAATCACATGGCAACAGTGGGGCAGAAGAACTCCCTTTTAGCAAAAAGAAACCTCCAGCAGAACCAGGCCCAGGGTGGGGCAGACATCTGTAATGATGAGGGGATGAAGGGAAAGAGAAAGAAGAGATAAAAAAGGAAAGCATAGGGAGACAGGAAGTGCAGCAATATGGATGAGTTCCAAAATCAGAGTAAAATCTTATTCCTACAAATTATGTCTGTTTAGTACTTTGAAGCTACCGGCTAACCTTCTCTTTCTGTTTCTGCTACCCCCCCCCCCCCCCCCCCCCCAATCTCGTGTTTATTTGCAACTATTTTCTTTTTTTTTTTTTTTTTTTATCATTTAACCATTTCTTATCTTCTTTCCACATCGCTCCTCTTTCCCCTTCTTTTGTTATCTCTTTTCCCTTTTTTTTCCCATACTGGCGACTTCTTTTCCATCTCTCCTGGCTGTCTACTTAAAACGAGAAATAATCTCCTTGGCATTTTGGTGAACTGATGCTTTCTGATGACCTAGCTGTGGCACCATGTTCCTCCGCAGGCAAAGAGCTAAATTACAGCAACCTTCACATGGAGCAAAGAGCATTGGAGAGAAAATTGTCTCTCTTTGAAAATTGTATCTCTATTTAGTCCTACAATAACACAGCAAGAAAGCCTAAGGGAAGAATCCCTCTATTCCACCTAAACATAGTTTTATAAAAGGGGGTCTTTTGATGTCCTATTGTTCCTCCCTGTTCCTCCTCCTTGTATTCATTTTTCCTCTCCTTTGGTCTTGATTTTGTAGATCTCCCTCTTTGTCCATTCTGTGAGTGCTTCATTTTTTTTCTCACCTTCTTCATCACATCTATCACACTATCTTTGACTGATGATGTCTCATTTGGTTTACTTTTTCTTTCCTTACCTAATCTCTAACTTATTCCTTTCTTTAAAAAAAAACAAAGTTTTGTCCTCCATCTCTTTCTCGTCCTACCTTCCCGATCTATTAAATATGTTGCACTTTCTTTTTCTTCTCCCAGCATCTTGACTTTGGCAAACAAAAGTAAACTTATATTATTTAGTACAACTATTATAACACTACAGCTCCTCAAAAGGAGCTGCCGGGGCATTGTAAAAGATCACAGTGAAAGGAAATATATTTAATGTATTAAGTATTATTAAAATCACTTTACAATTTATTTTCACTTTATGGAGAAGAATGTCGACTGGAGACAATTATTCTGAAGGCACAGTGCAGCGTGCGCTACGCCTCATTCTCAGCCAATGAGAATGCGGAGCAGGCACAAGCTTAGGCAGAGTACAGTTCCTTTATAACTTAGATATTAAATATAACACTTCACAAGTACATATATGTGAAAGGATTACCTGACTAAAAGTTACATGAGTCCAAATTTGAAATGCGCCCACATGCATGCTCATATACAAGCAAATTTCCACAATACACCGGGAAACAAACAGATACATACATTGCAGATAATACAATAAAGAGAAAGACAGAGTGAGGGCAGGCTGATCTGACTGGAGAGGGAACAATTTCACCATATACTCATCACAGTCTTCATGATTACGGCCATCAGTAGAAATGGCAAATAATAGCAGCAATGTGCTGTGAAATGAACGCCATTATGTGTGCACATGTGCTTGTGTGAATGTGAGAAAGTGTTAGAGCAGGAGTGAGAGAGACAGGGTTGAACTGGTCTGGGCAATAGACAGTATGACAGCCCACAGAAGTTAGAGAGAGAAACAAGAGATGAGTGAAGATGATGAACCCACTGAGACAGAACAGCGTGTGTGAGAGCATTCGTGTTTGTGTGAGGGGGTAGACAGAGGGACAGAGTGAGCAGAGATATGATTGCTGGCAATCAACCTCGACAATTTGATCAGGTCTTCCAAGTGTCAAGCTAAAACATTACAGCCAGCAGACCCGCATATTGACTGTTGCACACATAGTTGTGTTTTCATCACTTCAGTGGGCATCTCCTGACCTTAAGCCCAATCTAAATGATATAATTGAAAGGTTTATATCACGGGGACTTGGTTAGTGACACACACACACACACACAGGCGCGCACATGTGTGCAGATCAGTGTTTTTTTAGTGTGTGGACGTGTATTGCAATTAAAAACATAAACCAACGAGCTTTTGATTACGAGTTCGATTGCAGGTTTGGAGATATTGATAATCATATTGTTAACAATATCAGAGGAACAATCACTCCTAGAAATAAATGTGGTTTTAAAATGTAAATCTGTTTATAAATCACAGGCAAAGTAACACTCTTTTTCTACAATTATATTCTGCTTAGTTTGTTTTTATTTTACTGGCTAGCCATAAATAACTCGGGACGCGGGTTAACTGGAGCTCTGGGTTTATATAGTGCACTTAAAATGCTGTGAAAACGTCTGGAGCCTCCCCTCACTGTGCTTCAAAGGAGCCAGACTTGTCATTTTTAAAGTGGACTTGAACAGAACTCCTCCAGGCTGCTTTTTCACTCATTTTCAGTCCTTGTACCTGACCCTTTTCAGAGGAAGTTTGTTTGTTTGTTTGTTTAGCCACTTAACACAGACCTATGAGTCATGCAAGCATAAAAAGGCACCCAGAAGGGATGAACAAGTGTCATGTCTACACATAACCAACAACTTGGCTAAAAGCCCATTTTAAATTATACATTTAGGTGTTTTGTTACTAGCATCTTGTTGCAAAATCACATAATTTGTCCCCATTGCTTTTTAGTTGAATCTATGAAGATAACACAGTTTGACAGGCATAAAAAGTATTTTTGCACCAAAGGTGATTCCCACAGAGCTATTAGCCAAAAATGTGGCATATCTTGGCATGGTTTGTTGTGTTTCCTTCAAAAAGATGCTGAGGACAAAAGATGTGGCAGACCTTTAAAAATATCTACAACAGATGAAAAAAATCCAGCAGACCTGACACAGAACCTGAGAGAGACGCATCTGGTCCTTCAGTACTGAAGCCTCATCAGAAATGCTCTGAGTGGAAGGTTGGCTGTAAATAAGCCATTCTTAAGGAAGGGAAACAGAGAGGAAAAGGGCCTAGCTATATCAAATTATATAAGCACTGGACTGAAAATCAGTGGTGACAAGTCTTCTGGAGTAAGGAATCCAAATTTGAAATTTTTGGTTCAAATCATTTTCAGTATACAGTCTACAGCCATCTATAAAGCACGGTGGAGGCTCTGTCATGGCTTGTGGCTGCATTTCAGCCAGTGCAGTTGGAGCTCAGTTCAGATGAAATAATTATGGAGGGTGATTTTAACATTCACATAGATGTTGAACATAACAGCCTCAACACTGCATTTAATTTATTATTAGACTCATTTGGCTTTTCTCAAAATCTAAATGAGCCCCCTCACTGTGTAATCACACTGTGGATGTTGTCCTGAAATATGGCATAAAAAAAACCCCAACATTCAACTGTTTTTCCTTAAAATCCTCTTTTGTCTGACCATTTCTTAATAACATGAAATTTTACAATAATGGACCAGGAACAAATTCAGTACACTAGATGCCTTTCTGAAAGTGCTGTAACAACATTTAAAGAGGTGCTTCTTTCTTTGTTGTCATCTTAATTAATAAATAAACCTCTAAATAAATCTGAATTGAATCGCATAGCAAGTACACACTTTAGTATTTCAAATATAGTGACTTCACAACACACGGAATTTAAATCATGCACACAGAATACATATGAGTCTGTTATTTGACCTTGTTGGAGTATTTGACTAAAGTCTATAAAATAATTATCATATTTATTAACAGTATCAATTTTGCATAAGTCTTGATCTAAAGGTATGACCATGGGTGTCTGTGAGGAGATGTGAACCAGTATAACACAGCAAAGTGCGTTAAGCAGAAGAGGATGGATGGATGGAAAAATGAGAGAGTGAAGTGAGATGAAGTATCTTGAGAAGAGTTTAAAACACACAGTGTAGCAAAAGTTAAAACAAATGTTAGGTGAGAAAAACTAAAGGAGACACACACACACACACACACACACACACACACACACACACACACACACACACACACACACACACACACACACACACAGTCAAATGTGTTGATTAAACTTAAGCCACTTTATTTTTCACAGTTCTGCTTGGCATTGATGGCATGGGAAATGCTGAACTCACTCACAAATATGCTCACATGCACAAACAGAGGTGGTAAACAACAAGGTACTAATACTTTGTTACTGTACTATGATTTTGTTAATGTATAATTTTCAGCTATCTGTACTTTGAGTATTTATACTATTTACTCCTTACATTTTCAAAACAGGCTCATTACTTTAGGATTACTGCATTTGTAGCACTATACTCAGGGGTCAAAATGGGCCGGGATGATCCAGAACAGCATTTGTGGTGGAGATATCTATATGTTGTGGTTGAGGTACTGCTACTTAAGAAGAGCAATGTTCCTAACAGCTCAACAACTATCAGCAAGCACACCATCTGGTTGTGTGCAGTTTGTCACACAGTGTGTCTGCTAGCTAAAGGTCCAGCTGCTGTATTTCCCAGAGGGAGGAAAAAAGTGTGAGATAACTTCACTATTTTATTTAAAAGTAAGGGCTGCTCAGTGGCATTTGAAAATGATGGAAAATCAAAAGCTTACATGTAATGTCCTCATTTTTTAAAAATCAGATATTGGATTTGTATATGAAGTTATGTATTTTTATAGCGTGAAACACTTTGAGTTATTTAAATACTCAGCAGTTTAGTGCAGGATAAACAGCTTAGCTTGCTGCACTGTGGTGAATTTACAGTAAAACTGTATTGTGTTGGACTGGTGCACAGTGGCTGTGGTGTTCATGGTCAGTTAGGTTACATCAAGGGCAGCAAAGATGAATTTGAATTTAAGCTGGTGGTGCTTAGATTCATTCACTGAATTCAGCCTTTATACCAACTATATACAGTTATGTAAAAAATGGTAAACTGACATCTTGATGAATTCAGTTGTGTAAGTCCACAAAGAGCAGTAAACCTCAGAGCAGCAGCAGCAGCACAGGTCAGCTGATCACAGCCTGTACACAAAGAAAATCTGCCTCCCCCCACGTTAACCCCTGACTATATTCAGTTTTCAGTTTAGGTGTGGAGGCAAAGGGAAAAAAAAAGGGGAAAAAGTTTGTATTCCAATGTACCAATATCATTTTATTATTATAATAATAAAGCATGAGGTTCAGTTAGCTTTGTCTGTGTAGGTTCTCAGTTATCCAGGTCATAGTAGTCTGTGGAGCTTGAAAAAAGGGCGACTGGATTTCTTCCGTTCTCAAACCAACGCCCACTGGGGTTTAAATGCCTGGGTCTCTCCACCTTTTGGTTTGAGACCTGAAGAAGCCTTTCGGATGAGAGCTGAAACATCTTAAAGAAACAAAAAGAAGTCCAGTCGCCGTTTGCTCAAGCTCCAGAGAATTCAGTTAGCTTTGCACAAAAATCGCTGGTAGAAATGTCCTTCAAAGAGCTAATTGTTACTTTCTTACTTTGAGTATATTTCAGAATCTGTACCTTTTTACTTTTACTTGAGTAAAGATGTCAAATCATTATTTCAGCTTTTACTGGAGTATTTTTTAACAGAAATATCTGTAATTCTACTTAAGTAAAGGTTGTCTGTACTTTTGCCACCTCGTGGCACAAGGGGTCAATTAGCATCAAACACCTCCAAATGTATGTTAAGAGGCTGTGAAGAATCACATAACTGTTACACACACGTTACATAGATTATATTAGTTTGTCTACTTATGGTGGTCCTGCTATTCTGACAGTCGGAGATTCTTTTTCTTTGCCTTTCTGCATTGGTCCAGTTTGTAGTTTCGGTTGTAATTGCCTCTCCATGTCTGTCATTTGAAGAGAGAAGCTTGTTACGCTGCAGCCATTCAGTGTTTTCTCCCTGTTTTCTGTCTTTTTTTTCATGTCTTTGTCCCCAGCTAGCCTTCTGTGAAGGAAACTGTTTTTTGATGTTGTCAAATTGGCATTACTGCTCACACTCTTATCTCTCCCTTTCTGTCTATAACTTCTCAAGTCCCACCAATTTCATTCATATTTTATTGTCTGGGGAAAATTGGTGTTTTTGGAAGCAAAACTGGCTCTGGAGATCTATGAACTCTGGCAGACATAACAAAAAAAAAAAAAAAAATTTTGCACAAGAAAATCAGATTACATATGTATTGTGAGGGAATGCTACAAAAAAAAAAGCTTGCTGACTTTATTTTGCATTATATCACAAAAGATGACATAAGAGCACACAGTAACCAACACCCATTCAATTTTGCAGTGGCCCGTTGGCCACACATGCTAACACTAAGCAGCTTAAAGAGGTTTATCTGTTCACTATGGATTTAGGGACTGTAGCACTTCTGTTATCTTTTAAGGGACTGCAAATAAAGTTTTTCATACTTATGGAGAATACTGGCTGTTGCAGTTGTTATATGTGTTTAAATTTACATTACATTATGGCTGCACAGTTAGCAGTTTTGTGTCAAAGTTAACTCTTGGCATGTCACTCATGTCGAATCTACCTGTCTTCCAGCCTGTCTCTCTGGCACGTATTCATTATTTTTACACACACAGATCTCCATTAAATATGGAAGCATTCACCCAAAAGAAAATAAGCTTCTGAGAGTTTCTTCTCTTTATTGTCTGTCTCATTCCCATGCCTCTTTTAAATCCAGTTTCATCAGAATGAGTTGCCGTCTAGAGTGAAGATTTCAAACAAGAGCAGAGCTTTAGATTAGGATTGTCTGATATAAAATTCCCTCTAAAGTGATAGCAGCGCTGTGCATCTCTTCTCTCTTGCTGCTTTTGAAAAGATTCAGTGTCATTTTGTCTGCTATACTTCAAGTCGTTTACGGAGACAAAATGCTCCTCGGTGCATTAACAGGCCCTCTGATGTTTGGTTCCCTCTGCTGCACTTACTGCTCTACGCTGAGCACACACTTTGTTTTCTTTTCTTTTGTGTGTGTGTGGAGAAGTAATTTTTAATCAACAGCAACAGAACATACAATTCAACATACTGTACAGTTTAAAATAATAGCTTTAATAAACCCTTATTAAGAAATATTTTGCAAACCCAGTTCCAAAAACAGTTGGGTTACAGTGAAAAATGTACCTGAAAACAGAATGCGATGATTTACAAATTTCATAAGTCTATATTTTATTCACAGCAGAATATCTTTGATTGAACTGGAAACATTGAAAATGATGAAAGAACAGAATAAATTAGAAATTCATAATTTCTGGGGATTAAGAGGGGGGTGGGTAGGTTCATCCATATCCACACCTATGTGCCGTACATTTTCGAATAAGACTCTTCAGTGTGCCCTCTGCCCAGTGTGAATGAAAGCAAAAGTCCCAACTATCGACTATTGCAACTGCAGTAGCACAGAATGGCAGCATATTTGTTTTAGCAATAACAGTACGGTAGATACTACGCTGCGGTGGTCATGGTTCACGCCCCCCCCCCCCAATGGTGGCGGGGGTAGGTACATGACGACCCGCCCATCTTGCACCGCCGCCCGGTTACCCTGCAAGCGGACCATATGAGAGACCCTCAGCAGCAAAGGAAACGGGAGCGCCGCTGGCTCTGCACTGGCCAGCGAGTACGCTGGGCAGCCAGTAATGATCCTTCCTCAGGTTCATCAACAGAAATCTCGTTACAGCTTTTACTACAGCTGAGTTTACAATCTGATCACCACCAACAAAATACTTCATGTCACATGATTCGATCTTACATTCTGATTGTTTCTAGGGATGTAGAGGCTTTTGCCTCTACATGTTCCACAATTTGTAGATGCAGTTTTTTTGCAGACGGGTGAACCTTTTTTGGAATTCTCTGTGTTATTGTAGGATCTTTACCTTACGATATAAAGCACCTTGAGCAGACTTGTTGTGATTTGGTGCTATAAAAATTGAATTGAATTGAAGTGAAATTAATTAAAATGAAATTAACTGAGGTCACACATGAACACATAACACATAATGTAAAGCATCAGCAGGTGTGGAGTAAAGTCCAGCCCTTGAAAAGCACATATTTCAATTCAAGATATGTTTAGTGCTAGCATCAGTTATGCTGGGTTTTTTTTCCAAGCCTCAAAATTAGCATTTTGACAGCTGAGAATATGGAGCACTAAGTTAACAGTAACAACAGTAAAAACCTAACCTAACAGTAACAAACTTCCTTAGCGGGATGTATCCATAGACTGTATGGGTATATCACAGAGATACAACTACCTGCTAGGTAACAAATAAAATACTAGATTTTTATTCACAAAAACTGGAGCACAAACATCCAAAGAGGTTGACTCACTTTTGGAGACAGCTTCAAGTGACTGACTTTGGAACTCCCTTTTTAACCACCTTCTCACTGATTGCATTTTTTTTAGCATGAGCGGTTTCAATGTGATGAAAATGCCATGCTAATATTTGTAGTGACTAAAACATCGGTCTCCTGTATCTCTTAAATGAATAAGTGACTCGTGCTATTGCCGCCACCTTGTGTCTCTTAATGCAAACTTTGTTGCACAAACTGAAAGTATTATACTGCATAGATACAGTACCATACTGTGACTGTTTCGTGAGCAGTGATGGCATAGTTACCTTGAAAAAGTAATCTGATTACAGAGTACTCCTTTAAAAAGTATCTTAGTTACTTTATTGATTAATGTATTTTAGAAGTAACTAAGTTAGATTACAAGTTACTTTATTAGTTACATTCAACAGCTGCTGGTGTTGTGCCAAAAAGTGACCGTCTGCCATAAAGTGATTCCGATGTTTCTGTGTGCTTGTATGTTTAATGTCTTTGCTTATATTGATAAATAGAGTGCAGTCAGCATGACTTATGATGGGCTTATATATAAAATGCAGAAATAATCTGTTTTTCAAGAATCTTTAGGAGTCTGTGTTATTGTACCTTGTTGGCCACTTAAAATATCTTTATAGAACTGTTATGTTATATTTTTTGTGATTTCTGCAGCCTTCTGGGCCAGATTTCTGTTTAAAAAGACATTTTTAATGTCAATGACAGTTTTTACCTTGATAAAAAATGAATATATATAAAAGTCACTTTGCCAAAAACTGATTGCAGTTTCTAGCTTGTGATAGAAATGCTGGTTCTCTCTCAGAATGGCCTGATATCATTCATGTTTGACACATGTTTCACAGATTATAGGTCAACAAGTCATTTAAATACAGCCGTTTAAATACAGGCAATCATTTTTTGGCAAATACCGAAAATCGCTTTTTGGCAGACGATCACTTTTTGGTACCGAAGTCCAGGTTTTGTTGTTTGGGTGCTGGGGGGCCTCCTGCATTAGCCGCAGCTCTGCTTCACCACCTGGTGGGACTCTGTGCTGAGACTCCAAATGTTTCTTCAACTTTGACGTAGTATTTTTGAAGCTAGATAGCACTTTGTCGCCAGCACAGAGTGCACAACCAACCTTAATTTTGTCATCTTTAGCTGACACAAACTCACAATAGTGCCTGTATTTCAGCTAGAAAACACACATCTCTCTCCTCCCTCCATTGTTTACGGTTGTGTCGCTGTGCTGTTATTGTCCTCGTGCTGAAAACGGGACTTAATTGTTGCACTGGCCAGACGTCACTCCGAGACACAAGAAGAAAGCAACAATATATCTTTGTACTGAGGAAAATGACAAAAATAGTAATGTACAGTGGCTTGGATAAGTAACTTTAATCTGATTAGTGGACTGTAAATAGCAAAGCGTTAGAGTACTCGTTACAGAGAAAAAGTAGTCAGATTAGAGTATGACATCACTGTCCGTGAGCTACATAAAACACCTTTTCTGAGTATTTCACAAACACACAAGACTGTGTAGAACAAATTATTGTTAACTTGGAAGTAAGCAATGCAGTTTTGACATCTTGAAGGACAATCCTGTTCCCCTGGATCAACTCCTGACAATAGTGAAGCAAATGAATCATTTGAAGGCAGTACTGAAAAAAATCTAAGAAGTATTTTATATAAGGGAATGATAATGCTGTGCAATTATATGGATGGTTTTGCTCTGCATATTATAGTGACAATGACTTTTTTTGCAGATTTTTAGAAAGACCATATTTTACTTATCATATAAATGCTCTTTAACTGAGTTTGGATTTTCCTTTCATAATTTTTCTCTTTTAGCTTGTCTTAATGCAATGTCTTTTTTTTCCCAATTGTTCTCTTTCTTTCTTAACCTCCACTACTCACTCACTCTGATGCTGAGAAACACACACACACACACACACACACACACACACACACACACACACACACACACACACACACACACACACACACACACACACACACACACACACACACACACGGCCTTCTTAAGCCACAGTTACCATAGAAGGATTCCTCTATAAGCTAATATGCTCTGTTAAGCTTGGCAAGCCTAAGCAAGCACTCTGAAATTAGTGTTTGAGTCAGCTGCTCACATATACACCACATAATGGCTTCACTGTCAGTTCTCTGACACTGAGTAACTCTGGCTGTATGTGCTCTGTGATACTGAGCGCCTTAATAGGAGTCAATGAACTCTGCCCAAAGCCCTGCCAGGGAGCTCCATTTTCAGACGGTTTGCCTGAATAATAATCATTACTGCTGTCAGCCTCTAACAATGACGATAACTACAGAGTAGATACAATTTGACTGATTTCAGTGAAAATGATAGCATAACTACTATTCACTTCACCAGCAGTTTCATTACAACTCAATTAGTACTAGTGTACTACTATATTTACTTCTTCAACCTCTCACGTAGAATTTTTAGTCATCCATGCTTATGTTACAGATATGAAACATTTGGGCTGAGATCTGTTCATTTAATGAGATTCTTTGAGATTGGTAGATTTCAAATTAAATTCAGTTCATCCATTAATCACTATGTTGATATTGTATACCTTTGATTTAACGTCAAGCTACAAAAAACTGTGTTGTATCATTAGATTTGCTGGGTGGCAACAGGTATGCTCTTCTTTGTAAATGACTGGTACTGTATTACACACCTCGGGCGTGTTATAAAGACAAAAAAGGTTTCTGGGTTATGTATAATGTAACAAACCAATCAGAAGTCTAAAGTGACACTAAAATAATAGCTCTTGATGCAAATATATGCATAGAAAATGTTTTCTACGCCTTTGATTTTTGAGCAGATGTTGGCACTGACTTAATGTTGTATAGTTTACAAAGGAAAAACACGACATGTTTTTTTTCTCAACTTTGATTCATGGCAAATAACATTACACAGGAAGTTTTTTTTAACACTACAAGTGTCTTAAAACATTTAAAATGGATTAAAAATATGTTCGTCTAAAGTTTCTTGAGTTTCTGCTCAACGAGTTCTCTAAATAAATGATTATATTAGTCATTTTCTTGCTGCTGTCAGAAATGTATTGTTTAAACATTCCTGAAATGACACACAGGAGCATTTCCATGTGAAAGGACTATCGCAGTCCTGTATGTGTCACAAGGCAAACACACACGGCGACCATGTTTGTGTTCCTCTTTCAGTTGTGTTTGTCGTGCTCCCTGGGTTGTGGATCCAGGGTTTTGAGTTTGTGTTTTTCTGTTTTTGTATCTTTGTTCATCTTTGTGTTTTGGTTCTATATTCTGTATTGCTGCAGTATTTAGCTTCTGATTATGGTGTTATGTTTATGTCCCTGCTGCCTGTTGTGTTCCTGTAGTCTGTGTCTGACTGCTTTAGTTGATACTGTAGGCTGTTTGTCCTGTTGTGTGTTACCATTCTGTGTCTTCATGTTTGTTTATCTTCTGTCTCTGTGTCAAGTTTGTGTATCTCAGTCCTGGTCTCAGTGTCAGTTATTTCCAGTCTTATTTTGATAGTTTCTGGTCTGATGTGCGTTGGGTTCAGTTCTGTTTCCCCTGTCTTTTCATCTGTGATTGGTTCCAGCTGTGCTCCCACCTGTTCGCCTGTTCTCTCATCATCCCGTGTATATTTTCTCTCAGCTTTCCCTTGCGCTTTGTCACACTCTCCCTCATGGTTGTGTGTTTGTCTGTTTCATGATTTCCAGGAGATTCTTGGTTTTGGATCATTTGCTCCTGTTCTGCTTCCTGGAGTATTTTTGTATTTTAACTCAGCATTAAAGCTGCTAAAGTTCACGTCTGTCTTCTGAGACCTGCATTTTGGGTCCATCTCCTGCCTGCCACACAGCTGTCCCCGACAGTGTTGACTTTCCCTCTCACCTTTACTTGATTTCTTTACTCTTTAATCGAATTGTGTGCAACTATTTAATGCATGTGTGGTGTTACCAAAGACCAAAAAACAGCACAGTGAACTATTATTTAGAATGCTTTCTGCAAACTACTTCACACAGAACAGGTACACACACACACACACACACACACACACACACACACACACACACACACACACACACACACACACACACACACACACACACACACACACACACACTGAAAAAAAAAATCCTGGAGGTCATTTTGAGAACATTTCTGTTTTAATTAATTGCCAGGATGGAGGGTAGAAAAAGGGCTACACTTAACCATACCATCCACTATGTTTGTTCCCAGACCCAGCGTCGTTAGAGTGTGCAGTCAAAGTATCTGATGTTATTCTGTTAACAAGCTCATTGTATCTCTGGATGGCTGGTGGCGGCAAAAAGGCAAAGCAGAAGTCAAATAAAAAATGATTCATAGAGTACTTGTAACAGTCAGGTGCATTTCACAAAGGAATATTAAAACAATTTTTTTTCTCCAGTTTTGATACCAAAATGTAAAAAAGGAAGCTTTTGTGTGTTTTTGTTTTGTTTGTTTTTAAACTATTTAACTACTGTTATTAGCATATGGGCACAATAAACCCAGCATGCTGCCCTGAAAGAGAAATGACATCAACTTTTAAGCAAACAAATTATTTATGCATATTCTGGTGAATTCCACCCATAGTCAGTCAGTCAGTGAGCTGTGGTATCCTAGTCAAGTAGTGATTTGTTTTATAATATAATTTTACTATGTTTCTGTTCAGTAATCAAGCAAGTCTCACATTCTGCTTATACAGCAGAAGTTGTATAGCCTAAGAAAAATATGACATCACACCAACTAACAGAGTTACAGATCATCACAGCACAGTTATCACTGAATATTTGTGCCATTTTATTAATGGAAATAGTATCTACGTAACTCTCTCTAATCCCCCACTCCTCTCTCCTCTATAGCTGCGCTTACCTCCTCTCTTTTTAACTGCCTTTGTCATTTTTAGAGGCTAGTCAGCAGAAACGTTGCCCCCACTTCAGCTTCATTACATCCGATTATGTGCCGTGTCCTTCATTAGAGTTCAAAGTGGGGTGGAACTCAAAAGCTGTCCTGTGATTGCAAATAACAGTAAAATAATTTCTTTTTATTATATATATATATATATATATATATATATATATATATATATATATATATATATTTTTTTTTTTTTTTTTTTTTTTTTTTGGTCAAAGGAGGGGCCCTATGCAAGATTTGATTTGGGGCCCCCTTTAAAACATTTCATTGTCCCCTGAACTTAATCGCTATTAATGCTGAAGGGTTAAAGTTGATTATTAATATTTTTAGGATGCATTACTGTTTCAGCCTTTTCAATTCAATTTTTCAATTCAATTCCATTTTATTTATACAGTGCCAACTCACAACAAACAGTCGCCTCAAGGCACTTTATACTGTAAGGTAAAGACCCCACAATAATTACAGAGAAAACCCAACATTCATCCTAATCTTAAAAATAGAGAGGGTGTCTGTGTGAGACAATTATTGACAAGCTTGGACCCACATGGCCTGGTCACTTGATCCAGCCCTAACTATAAGCTTGATCATAAAGGAAAGTTTTAAGCCTAATCTTAAAAATAGAGAGGGTGTCTGTCTCCTGAATCCAAGCTGGGAGCTGGTTCCACAGAAGAGGGGCCTGAAAGCTGAAGGCTCTGCCTCCCATTCTACTCTTAAGTATCCTAGGAACCACAAGTAAGCCAGCAGTCTGAGAGCGAAGTGCTCTGTTGGGGTGATATGGTACTCTAGCTGCAGCATTTTGGATCAGCTGAAGGCTTTTCAGAGAGCTTTTAGGACAGCCTGATAATAACAAATTACAATAGTCCAGACTAGAAGTAATAAATGCATGAATTAGCTTTTCAGCATCAGTCTGAGACAGAAGTATGTAGTGTAGCCAACTCAATAAATTAGTGTTGTTAAAAGTGTACAAATCTGGACAGTTAGAATAGTCTCTTCTTTCTTTTAGGACATTGGCATATGTAAAAAATTAAAAAAAAAAAAAAAAAAAAAGTTTCTTGACAAATATGGGTGAGCTTGGGGGCCCCCTGGTTGTGTCGCCTATGCCTCAGGCCGGCTCTGATTACAGCTGATATTAAATGGGCTTTTCATAATGCTATCCATCAGTCCATCCAAGGCATGCTGGCCACAGTCTAAACAGAGCAATCCAAATGACCCTCTCTCCTGAAGATTCTTCCAGCTCTTCTATCCAGATCATTCACAAGCCAGATCTAGCACATAATCTCTCTAGTCTGTCCTAAGTCTCACTTGTGTTTTGGGCGTAACTGGTTGGCAGTGCCCAAAACACCTCACCTGGTCAGTGACCAGAAGGCAGATAAATGGAGCAACTCCTCCAACTTCCTGACCTAAAGTCTAAGTGAGTTCATATACCCTTCAAAGGAAGCTCATTTATGTGGCATGTTCTTATTCTTTTGATCACTACCCCATAGCTCATGACTAGAGGTGATGGTAGAAATACCGGCAGACCAGTGAATTGACAGCTTTGCCTTTAGGCTCAACTCCGTCTTCATGATGACAGACTGGTAGAGGACCACTGCAGACACAGCACTGATCTTCATGTCAGTCTGCTGCTCCTTTCTTCCCCCAGTTATGAACAAGGCCCAGGGGTACTTTTTTGAAGTAAGAACTACGGCTCAGATTTGTGGTTGTTAAGTTTTAGGTGCTAATCCTCTTCTGATTTGTTTTACACATGACTGCAAACCATCCCAGTGTAAGCTGAAAGCCACTTCATGATTAAGGTATTAGGATCATGTACATAAAGCAAAGACAGGATCATGAACCCAGTGAGCTGGACACCCTAAAAATGTTCTGTCAAGTTTATGAATATGGGAATGAGTCTGACTTAGTGCCAGCAACAAACAACCACTTCACTGACAATAAAATGCATCAAATTCACAAATGTGTACTTTCAGTGAGCTGTCCTTTCAGCCTCATTAAAAAAACAGCTTCAAAAACAGCAATAACAGCATATTTTTGCATAAAGTTTTATACCTTACTGTAGTCTGTTAATGGCCTTTTTCCAAAATTTACAGTTACAGTACTATTGGATTGAGATCAGCTGACTAACTTGACAGTTGAAGCATATCCCATTTATTTGTCTTGAGAAACTCTTGGGTTGTTTTTGCAGTGCGCTTTGGATCAATATCTATTTATACAGTTTTGCAGCATTTGGTTGCATCTGAGCAGAGCGTATAGCCTTCAGAATGTACTTCAGAATTCATCCTGTTACTTCTCTCAGCAGCTACACCATCAAACATGAGAGGCCTGGTTCCACTGGCAGCCTCCAATACAGTACGTCTGACAGATACTGTGGTATGCTTTGGATCATGAGTTGTTTCCCTCCTTTTCTTTTCCCATCATTCTGGCGCGTGTTAATCATGGCTTCATCTGTCCAAAGAATTTTTCTTTTTGTAGATGTGGACGTTTTCTGGCAAAGTCTAATCTGGCCTTCCTGTTCTTGAGTGTAACCAGTGGTTTGCACCTTCAGGGTTCCTGTTAGCATAAAAAAACGTATGTACAGACGTAAGAATTATAAACACTTTAACACCGAGAGTATCACCAACGCAGTCGTAATGACTGTTCAGAAATCATCAACTTGTACTTTGCTTTGTCATATTTGTCAGAGTTTGATGACCAGGTTAGATGTCCGACGAGCTGTATTTTACTATGTATATACCGGGTAACGTCTTTAGCAATCGTGGGCATGTACAGTTCTGCATTCTACATGTAGATCTGCAGGGCCGTTTGGTACACGCTTTTACAAACCAGCTGGAAATTTTGGAATGAGAAAAGAGAAAAGAGAGGCGAATCTTATGTTGCGAATTCAAAATCCCTAAATGTCCATAAACACTTTAATAATGAGAAGTAATAACTGAATTAGTAACTAAATTTAAATGATCACCAGTATTGATTTGACCTTGACCCTGCATGCCCTGGTCTCACTTGATGAAGCCACTTGAACTTGATTTGTGGCTGTAAATTTTGAAAAGGAGGAGAAAAGAGGGGCAAAGCACAAAAAAAAAATGCATTTATTTTACTAGATTATGGTTACTGATATGATATCAAATGATCAGTTGGTGAATCACAACTGACTCTATGTCAGTGCTGTCATTCAGGATTGTTTGATTTTCTTCTTCATACCAGGCCTTACTGTGGTCAACCTGAAATAAAGCAAAGGATGGAGGGCTGCCCTCACTATTTTTAGAAGCTTGAGACTCTGAGACAGTCCCCAAGTTTGTCATAGACCACATCTGCTGCTCTCCCCTCCTCCAATGAATGATTTACTGTTGGGTGGGTGCCTTAGCTATATGTACATGAAAACTAAATGAAGATCACTAACAACAACAGCAAGAGGATGGTGAGTCATCCCATACTATCCAACTCAGTGAGTTGGATCGTAGGTAACAGGGTTTAGATCACTACTAGTGGAGGGATGTGCATATATAGCATTTATGTAAACCTAGTTAGTTACAGGCTGGCTTACAACCCACCAAGAAATGAGAAGCTTGGCTTTAATATTAAAACTTTTAACTTTTCTTGAATTTGTCAGGCAAGACAAATACATACTTTCATTGAAGTTATTTCTAAAATATACCTTTAAACTGACTATAAAAAAAGTAGGAAAAACCTTTTTTGAAGTAAAAATTTAAGAAATTGAATTTGAAATTACTTTTAGGTAAGTTAGACCCCTGCACTTTGTTGTAAACCCTCTGTATTTCTATTCATGAAGGCATCTCTTGATAGTAGACTTTGACAATGATGATGACCTCCTTGAGAGAGTTCTTGATCTTGTTAGAGGTTGTGAAGTCTTGTCTTGTGTTGTCTTTATGGCCTTTTGGTGTTACTGAGCTTGCAGCGCATTCCTTCTTTTTATGAATGTGTCACATTGTTGATTTGGACAACAAATGTTTTTTCCTGCTTCTCTGAGAGGGTTATTTATTTTATGGCCTCCTTCACTTGCACTGACATCTCTTTGTGCATTATATTTAAAATTACAAGGAAAATGGGCAGCGTGGTGGCATGGCAGCCAGTACTGTTGTCTCAGAGCAAGAAGGTCCTGGGTTTGAATCCACCATCTGGCTGTGTGGAGTTTACATGTAGGTTCTCTCCGGGTCCTCGGGCTTCCTCCCACAGTCCAAAGATTTTAGTGGGGTTAGGTTAATTGGTGATTCTAAATAAGTTTGAATAAGTTTGAATGTGACTGCATGGTTGGCTGTCTCTCTCTGTCAGACTGGCGACCAGTCCAGGGTGTACCCTGCCTCTTGCATGTATTCATTTAGATTCATTTAGATCTTGTCCTTCATGCAGTTCCTTAAACTGAACATGACAATTTTTGTGATTACTTGCACACAGTGTTGGTTGTTGAAAAAACAACAACAAAGCATTACAATTTTGTGGCTACATTAGTCACAGTCTCTGCGTAAATCGATTCTTCAGTCTACAGCCTCTTAAGCTGCTGTCTATGAGGAACATGAGCTGAGAGGAGCTAAGTTTTAAATTTAAGATTAATTTTAGGTGCCTTCTTCAAGGTCAAGGCACCTAAAATGTAACCAATAGTTGAGGAAGTAGACGGTATTAGCATGCATTTATTTATTATGCAGATGACACCCAGCTTTATCTATCCATGAGTTTAACCAATTAGTTAAACTGCAGGAATGCCTTAAAGACATGGATGACCTCTAATTTCCTGCTTCTGAATTTGGATGAAACTGAACTTATTATACTCGGCCTTACAAATCTAAGAAACATGGTGTCTAACCAGATACTTACTCTGGATGGCATTACTTTGGCCTCCAGTAACACTGTGAGAAATCTTGGGAGTCATTTTTGACCAGGATATGTCCTTCAATGCACATATTAAACAAATATGTAGGACTGCTTTTTTTTGCATTTGTGTAACATCTTATCTCAAAGACCTCATAGTCTCATATCACCCCAATAGAGCACTTCTCTCTCATGCTTACTTGTGGTTCCTAGGATACTTAAGAGTAGAATGGGAGGCAGAGCCTTCAGCTTTCAGGCGCCTCTTCTGTGGAACCAGCTCCCAGCTTGGATTCAAGAGACAGACACCCTCTCTATTTTTAAGATTAGGCTTAAAACTTTCCTTTATGATCAAGCTTATAGTTAGGGCTGGATCAGGTGACCCTGAACCCTCCCTTAGTTATGCTGCTATAGGCCTAGGCTGCTGGGGGGGGAATCCCATAATGCACTGAGTGTTTCTTTTCATTCACCTCTTTGTACTCTGTTTATACCCCACTCTGTACTTAATCATTAGTTATTATTAATCTCTGGCTTTCTTCCACAGTGTGTCTTTTGTCCTGTCTCTCTCCCCTCAGCCCCAACCGGTCCCAGCAGATGACCCCCCCCTCCCTGAGCCTGGTTCTGATGGAGGTTTCTTCTGTTAAAGGGAGTTTTTTTCCTTCCCACTGTCACCAAGTGCTGCTCATAGGGGGTCGTTTTGACTGTTGGGTTTTCTCTCTAATTAATGTGGACTCTTTACCTTAGAATGTAAAGCACTTTGCATTTATATATGTATAAATATAGATATATGTGTGGATATATACACACACACACACACATCATGCACATACAAAAATGGAAGAAAAGTATATTATTGCCAACAAGACCCCTCCTTCTTCCCCCACATAATGACATTACTGTGAGAGCAAAAGAAAAGAAATGGGCCAATTTTCAAACTCATTACACAGTCTGTTCTCTATAAAGGAATTAAAAAAAAAACACACAAAAAAAAAAAAAAAAAAAAAACACAAAAAAACAAAATGAAATGTAAGTGGTGCACATTTTTGCACATTTTAAAATTGGAATTTTAAAATTCCAATATACCTTTGCCCTCCAAGCTCAGGTATATTGGCTGTTCTTCTGTGCCCACTTTTGGGGTCACTGGTATTATAACGACAAGTCAGGGGTAACCGATACAGTACAGGGGTATCTCCACATAGCCATTAGTGCCACTGATATATATATTTTTTAGATATATTTTTTATATCTTCTTCTTTCTGCCTGACTTTTTCTCTCCTTCCACTTAGCAGCTTGAAGTTGGCCTCCCATTGAGTTCTGAGGGTCCTGGTGATCTTGTACAAGAATAGACTTGACTGCTCTATCTCTACAGTTATTATTGGGGCTTGGTACCCAATCTGGGAGTGTGGGATGATTAAAACTCCCCCCTGACCTGTCGTCCTGGCTCCCCCTTGCCGTAGCATTTGTGTTGTACCTTGTCAATCTCTAGTTTTGATAGCAGTTGCTTCCTTCATATGTTGGAACACTGTGCCAAGAGTTGTAACCGCTCTCTCTGGGATTAGCATTTCAACAGTTCATTTATGCCATAAATTTCCAGGTAGTCTGGGGGGGAGTCTAGCCTACTGGAAGTATGCCCTGGTCAGGATTCGAACCCCTGACCTCCTGCTCTAAAGACAGTAATGTTACCATTATGCCATTCCAGCTGCTGTAGAGCGATAGCTATATATGTCTATCTATTTAAAAAAAAAAAAAAATATATATATATATATATAAAAAAAAAAATGAATGTATTTTTTTTTTGTGTGTCTTCCTGGATGTCTGTAGATGCATACATAGTTATGTGTGATGTGCGCGTTATGTATGCTTTGAGCATACTTTTTTTTTTATGTGTGTGCATGCATCACCTCAGCCCAAAGCCAAGCTGACAGACAGCTTTCCTCTGAGGAGCCCCTTAGTGTTTCTGATTGATCGTCATAATGCCAAGGTACAGGCCCTGTCCTTGGTGCCTATGCTAATCACAAGCTCATGCATATTTATGAGCTCCTTGGGAATCAACCAGCTAAATAAGGGATGAGGCTGTTGGCTTGGAGCTCCGTTCATCACTGACTCTGATTGATTATAAAGAGGAAAAAAAAAATCAGCTTGTAAAGATCTGTGGTTTTTCTTTCTTTCCCTTATCCTCAGTTCTGGGGTCGTAGTGAGAGCTTGTGACATGTACAGGAGGAGACCAAACAGTCGTGACCAGCGGTGACCCTTTATAAATGCGTTAGGGTGACTTTTACATTTACTCATATTTTATTTGCTATATTTACCTATACACTCCTGAATTTCATAATTCTTGTTTTATGCTTTCTTTTTTCCAGTTTTGATTGTTTTGTCAATTACTAGCGTTTTTTTTACTAGTGTTGTTTTTCCATATATCCATATTCATACCCTGGGATGATCTTATATTGAATCTCTTCCAACGAGGCCAGTGACAACAATATCAAAAGACAAGGATATACATTAATCTGTTGTACAACTTCTATGCACTACAGATTTAAACACACATTTCTGCCTTTGGATGTGCACACGGTTTCATGCATCTAGTCCCTGTTCATGGATAAGCAATATGGGGTTTAATTTTTTAAAAGAGCAATTAAAAAAAAGCGTTGTTTAATATCCCAAATGCTTTTGACATCTGTAAAACATTAAAATCTTATGTTGCAAACTGATTACCTGGGATTAAAGAGATGATGATGATGATGTAGGGAAGTCAGGTCCCTCAGGCATCAAGAATTTCTCTGAAACTTAATTATTTCATCAAAATCAGAGGCTGTAAAGTGAGAGATGAGCTCACATTCAACATTTTGGTCCCTTTATTTCATGTTAACCACATTTCAAACAACTAAACAACCAATGGTAATGGCATCACCAGATCTAAACAGCACTTTGCTAGACAAATAATCATCAGAAGAATAATTATATAAAATAAATGTACAAATTCAGAACAAAAAAAACCTCTAAAAGGACATTAAAAAAAAAAATACAATACATATGAAGGGCCATGAATCAAGTCAATAAAATAAAGCCTCAGTGAAAAAAGGGATCAAGATATCCAGCATTCACATTGTCTTCAATACAGCACTCTTACTGTTTTGATAGGTCCATTAAGAGCCTGACTGGACTCCAGCAAAAAAAAAAAGAAAAGAAAAAAAAAATAAGTGCAAGCACAGACTGAACAGTTTGCTACAACATTTAACCACAAGTGTGTCAGTTCGTCCCATAAGCCCTGAAAAATTCGCTAACAAAACAAAAGCTCATCAGGTGCTGACCTTGAAATCATTCTAAAATATCTGATGTATATTAAAGTAGTCATACTTGCTGATACGGGGGGAAAACGTAAATCAGGTTATTGGCCACAATTAGGTGTTTTTAATGCATTGGTATATAAGACTGTTCATGTTGTCTAGATCAGATCTACAGTGTTTGAAAATTAAGCCCTTAATCTGGTCCTTTAATCAGAATGTGTTTTAACCCCCCAGAGGTAAAAACAAATCTGAAAATAGCATCAGCTTCTGACTCAGCGCAGTTCAGAGGGTGCCAAAATAATTACAGGTGGTGTATCCATAACATGAGCTTTTGGTTTAGTCTTCTCCACGTCTTTTAAATTGGATAAGAGAGAAATAAGAGGCTGAGCAGATGAGTGGGAGATAATGGGGAGCCGAGGTCAATGCCATGCATAATTCTCATTAACTCCCACTCTCCCGCACGTTCTATAAGCTGCACAGGCATCCAAACTATTAGCCATGTTGACTGTTTTTCACCCTCGGGTCATTCACCAACTGAAATCATTTCCTGTTAGTGAGCTTCTCAAATGTATTTTTAATACTTCAGTGACCTTGGTGTAAAGCAGGCATTGTTTCCAAGAGAAAGGCAAATGTGACCTGTCTCACTGTGAGGGGGGGCTGCTGCTGATCAGTTTGATCTAAATGAACGATACAGCAAGTTTAACTCATTTCTAATTATTCTGAATGATTCTGTTTCGGATGCAAACAGCTGTCTCATCAGTGAGAACTTGCAACAATACAGAGCAGCTAAAATCAGATCATCTGATCTAAAGCAGATTAATACGTCTGCAAGCGACACGGTCAGTTATTGAAAAATTTCCATTACCTGCAGTCAGTTAAGTGTGATTGCTGTAACATGACCGAGTCCTGATTTCAGTTAGGGATTTACCCAAAGCTGTTCAGTGTCCTTCCAGCAGTTTAAATGTTCCAAAAAGAACGAACCTGCTGCCAAAACACAACAAGTTACATTTTGTATAGTTTTGGGGGGAATTTGGGAATTTATTTTAAACAAATTATAGTGCAGTTGTTAATACATTTGAGATGTAGTATTATCCTGTACCAAGAGTGTCACAATTAAAACAAAAAAAAGAAAGAAAAAGAAAATAACTTTCTCATATTTTAGAAAAGTTATTCTGAATGCGGCGGCATTAGTTAAATATGCAAAAATATGTCCTGACATTTTAGACATTTCTAAGAGGACAGTATGGTAACACAATGACATTAACCCAGATCTTTAGAGTCAGAGTGTTTTGAAATAACATTAATTTGTAATGCTGATGTTTGCCTGCTTGTTTGTTTGTTTGATTGTGGTTGTCTTATCCTATTTACAGTAAGGGTGGATGCACACTATAAGATTTTAATTTTTTAAGCCATCCAAAAACATTAATGAAGCTGTCACCGTCCCACTGAAAAATGCCGGGACAGAGACGAGACTCGGCCTTAAAGCCAAAGCATGTTTTTTTTTCTTTGTTATTCTTTTTCACGACATCTCTTCACTCCACTGATTGTAGCTCATAATTTGTTACTTATTTTTGTGTTTTTCTAAACAGTGAATGTAAAACCATGGCATAAAAAAAGTTAAAACTATGCTGACGTTTTTTTTTTCAGGCCAATTACAGAATTACAAGTATCATTATAATTAACTTTTACTTAGCAAAAGGGAACCAGAATCAGCGTGTGTGTGTGCGTGTGTGTGTTTCAAAGGGAAAAAAGCCAGAAATACTAACAGTGTTTTTGCTTTGATCCGGCTCACTGAGCTAACGGAGTCGTGGTCAACAAACTGTACATTTCCATTCACTTTGAAAGTTACCAAAAAAAAATCTTCCAGTGGGCATCCAGCCTTCAGAGGGAGACAACATTCAAGGCGTAGTATATCTAAAAAGGAAATACTGTACAATAGTCACATCACAGCCCAGCAGAGAGGACAGAGAAATAGAGAAGGAAAAGTGGTGCTTCTTTTAAACATTTCATTTAGTGTTTTTCTTTTTTTTTAAATGTATTTTTTTCTTTGTACAAGCATATAAAGTCCCCAGTCTTGCTGAAGCAAACAGACACATTAAAATCACCAGTGTGCATGTTTGTTGCCTTTTCCCCTCTTCTGTACAGGTTGTCGTGTGTGTTGTCGCAGGCACACATATAGATACACACTTCCTCAAATATGCAAGCATGCCCTTTCTTACTCTCACACACACACACACACACACACACACACACACACACACACACACACACACACACACACACACACACACAGGCACACACTCTTGGTTGGATTCAGGTCAACACAAAGTATTGCACTCTGTGTTTCCCAGTGTTGCGTTGAGAATGACAGGCAGAGTCAAATGGCCAATAGGAATCCAGATGTTTAGCCCACACCTGATCAGAAGGAGTTGAGCGCTTCCAGAGCCACCTCGTAGCAGAACTTGTATTGTTCCTGTGTAGGAATAGAACAACAAGCAAGGCTGAGTCACAACATTATTGAAATTAGGCTTTCTTCCCCCAAACTCTAAATATAAATGCATAGCTTCACTCTCAGCTTGGCTTCAAACATTTAAACTTCAAACATCGACTTGCTCTCTGTTTATGACCCACTCAGAACTCTCGGGTCATTCCTTAAATGTTCCTAGAATCAGATCCAAGTATGCTGAAGGTCCTTTCACTTACTGTGGTCCTGTTCTTTGGAACAAGCTGCCTGCTGACCCGAGATCAGTTACATCTGTGCCGACGTTCAAAAACTTTTTGTTCACACGGGCCTGCGCTTAATACCTCTTTCTGTGTGTGTGTGTGTGTGTGTGTGTGTGTGTGTGTGTGTGTGTGTGTGTGTGTGTGTGTGTGTGTGTGTGTGTGTGTGTGTGTGCTGTTTTCACTGCCTTAAGGCACAGTAAACCTACACAGGCTTTTAGGTTTTTATCTTCTGTGTTAAGCACATTGAGGTAATGTGTAATAAAATGTGCTATATAAATAAAATTGCCATTTATCTCAAAACCAAACTCTCCACTCAAAACTACACTTCTCAAAAAAAATTAAAGGAACACACTTTAATCCGAGTAAAGCATCAAGTCACTCAAACGTCCCCTCTAACTTCTGGTCACTTAGAGGGGGTTGTTAGTCAGTTTCAGCTGCTTGGTTGTTAATGTAACTAACAACAGGTGCACTAGAGGGTCCTCCACCTCATCCAACGTGAGTTATCTACCTTTTTTTTACTAGTTTTGCATTTGGCTAGGGTCAGTGTCACCACTGATAGCATGAGGCCATACCTGGACCCTACAGAGGTCGCACAGGGAGTTCAACTCCTCCACGATGGCACATCAATACGTGCCATTGGCAGAAGGTTTGCTGTGTCTCCCAGCACAGTCTCAGAGCATGGAGGAGATTCCAGGAGACAGGCAGTTACTCTAGGAGAGCTGGACAGGACTGTAGAAGGTCCTTAACACATCAGCTGGACTGCTATCTGCTCCTTTGTAGAAGAATGAACAGGATGAGCACTGCAGAGCTACAAAATGACCTCCAGCAGGCTCTGACCAAACAATCAGAAACAGACTTCATGAGGGTGGCCTGAGGGCCTAATGTACTCTAGTGGGCACTGTGCTCACTGTCCAGCACTGTGGAGCCCAGTTAGCATTTGTCATGAAATACCAGAATTGGCAGGTCCACCACTGGCACCCTGTGGTTTTCACAGATGAGAGCAGGTTCACCCTGAGCACATGTGACAGACGTGAAATTGTCTGGAGAAGCCGTGGAGAATGTCATGCTGCCTGTAACATCATTCAGCATGACTGGTTTTGTGATGGTCTGGGGAGGCATATCCATGGAGGGACACACAGACTTCAACAGGCTAGGCAACGAGATATCGGGATAAAATCCTTGGACCCATTTTCAGACCCTACACTGGTGCAGTGGGTCCTGGGTTCTTCCTGGTGCACAACAATGCCCAACCTCACGTGGTGAGAGGCAGTTCTCTGAGGATGAAGGAATTGGTACCTCTGACTGGCCCCCACACTCGCCTGACCTAAATCCAGCAGAACACCTCTGGGACATTATGTTTAGATTCATCCAACACTGCCAGGTTGCACCTCAGACTGTGGAGCTCAGTGATGCTCTGGTCCAGATCTGGGAGGAGATCCCCCAGCACACCATCCATCAACTCATTAGGAGCCCCGACACTGTCAGGCATGAATACAAGCACGTGGGCCACACAGCGTACTGAGAACCATTTTGAGTTGCTGCAATTAAATTTTGGCAAGATGGACTAACCTGCCACAACATTTTTTCACTTGGATTTTCAGGGTGTCTTTGAATTCAGCCTCTGTAGGTTGATAAGTTTCACGTTCATCAAATAATGTGGCATCCTTTCATTCCTAATGCATCACCTGATCCATATCAGTATAGATATTCAGCATGATTTTTTTTTTCATTGAGATCTGATGTGTGTTTCAAAGTGTTCCTTTAATTTTAAAAATAATGGCTCCCCTCATCATCTCAATGTGAGTACAATGTGTGGGTAAACTAACCCAGTGCCATATCTTTATGATACAAGCTTTATTTTTTCATTACTGTCCAGCTGTGATGATGTGTAAATTATAATGCTTTGTACATGAGTATTTGGTGTAACCAGTGATATATGCTTGAGGATTTATGTGCAGAGCTTTCATCATTGTTTGTCCTTTTCAAGATGGCGGCGCGCATAGTCGCAGCGGCTCAGTGCTCTCCTTTTCGGTGCTCTGTGAAATTGTGTATGTTGTTATGTGTGCTTCAACTGTGGCTCAACACATCACCATTATGTCGGGCGGACATTATAACATACAGACGGCACGAACTCCTACATATAGGAGCACAAAGTGAGCAGGCGGTTATGGCTGACTTCCTCCACTCTCACAACATCCCGGTGGACATCGCCAGACCACCTGGCTCTTTGTGGTTCATCATCCCTGTGAGGGGGGGTCGCAGACGGAGACGGCGCAGAGAAAGGAGGCAGAAAAGAGGCGGCAGAGCTGGCGTTTTGGAGAGGCTACGTAAACGGCCTCATAGACCTCCGTTACCCAGTGTTTTCCTCGCCAATGTAAGATCACTCCCGAATAAAATGGATGAGTTGAGACTGCTGGTGGCTACAAACAGGACCGTGAAGGACTGCTGCGTTTTGCTCTTCACTGAGACCTGGCTTCATTCATCCATTCCTGATGCAGCCATCGAGCTAGCCGGCAGGACAACGCACCGGCATGACAGAATGCGGACCTCCGGTAAGAGCAGAGGAGGGGGTGTGTGCTTGTATGTAAACAACAGCTGGTGTACAGACAGTATGACTGTGAACAGCCACTGCTCTCCGGACCTGGAGTACATGACTGTTAAATGCAGGCCCATCTATCTGCCCCGTGAGTTTACAGCTGTTTTGATCACTGTTGTTTATCTTCCCCCTGATGCTAATGCTAACTCGGCTGTTAGTCTCTTACATGACACGGTTTGCAGTCAACAGAGCAGATATCCTGAGGCTGTACACATCATTGCAGGAGACTTTAACCATGTCGATTTAAAGACTGTTCTACCCAAGTTCCATCAGCATGTTAAATGCCCTACAAGAGGGAACAACACACTGGATAAAGTCTACTCTAACATCAAGCTGGGTTTCAGGGCTGTGCCACTGCCACATCTGGGCCAGTCAGACCATCTGTCCCTGCTTATGATTCCAGCATACACCCCCCCTCAGCAAAACTGCTCTTTCTACATCTAAGACTGTTCAGACCTGGCCTGAAGGTGCCTCTCAACAGCTGCAGGACTGCTTTGAAACAACTGACTGGGACGTATTCAAGCACCAGGACCTGGAGCAGTATACCTCGGCTGTTCTGGACTACATCAAGTTCTGCACCGACACTGTAACTGTGGACAAGAATATCCGGGTTTTTCCAAATAGAAAGCCATGGATGAATGGAAAGGCGCAGCGCTTACTCAGAGAGAGGAACATCGCCTTCAGAGCTGGTGATGGGGCGCTTTACAGCGCTGCCAGAGCCAACCTGAAGAGGGGCATCAGGGAGGCCAAGGCTGTGTATAAGAGGAGGATTGAGGACTGTTTCCAGAGCCACGACTTCAGGCAGGTGTGGCAAGGGGTTCGGCATATTTTGAACTACAAACCCAGCCTGTTAGTTGATCAGCGTAACATCAATCTGGCAGAGGAGCTGAACAGCTTCTTTGCACGCTTTGAGGTACAGCAATCAGAGACAGCCATCCAACATCCCTCAGCAGGCAGCAGCAGCATCCTCAGGCTGCAAGAGCAAGAGGTGAGGCGTATGCTGGAAACTGTGAACCCCAGGAAAGCTGTGGGGCCCAATGGTGTCTCTGGACGGATACTGAAGGTCTGTGCGGCTCAGCTGGCTGGTATTTTTACCAGCATTTTTAACCAGTCCCTGAGCCAGGCTGCTGTCCCTTCCTGCCTGAAGTCCTCCATTATCGTCCCCATCCCCAAGAAGAACACTATCAGAGGTTTGAATGACTACAGGCCAGTAGCACTAACACCAATTGTTATGAAGTGCTTTGAAAAGCTTGTCCGGGCTCACGTCATCTCCAGTCTCTCTCCCAGACTAGACCCCCACCAGTTTGCCTACAGAGCCAACCGGTCCACAGAGGACGCCATTGCCACGGCCCTCCACTCTGCCTTCTCTCACCTGGAGCAGGGGGGGAACTACGCTCGGCTGCTCTTTGTGGACTTCAGCTCGGCGTTTAACACCATCCTTCCTGGCAGACTGGTGACTAAACTGTCAGATCTGGGGATACCACGCTCCACCTGTCTTTGGATCAAGGACTTCCTGACAGACCGTTCCCAGAGGGTAAGAGTAGGTCCCCACCTCTCTTCAGCCATCAGCCTCAGCACCGGCTCTCCACAGGGCTGTGTGCTGAGTCCCCTACTCTTCACCCTCTACACACATGACTGCACCTCCATACATGCCGGTAACTGCATCATTAAGTTTGCGGATGACACCACTGTGGTGGGGCTCATATCAGGCGGGGATGAGTCAGCATACCGGGACGAGGTGCAGCGGCTGTCAAGGTGGTGCAGTGAGAATAACTTGATCCTGAACACCACTAAGACAAAGGAGATGGTAGTAGACTTTAGGAGGACAACACATGTCATTCAACCTCTGTTCATCGAGGGGGATGAAGTGGAGCTGGTTTCAGATTTTAGGTTCCTGGGAGTACATCTGCAGGATGATTTGACCTGGAGTATCAATACGACCAGCATTGTCAGGAAGGCCCAACAGAGACTGCATTTCCTGAGGGTTCTTAGGAGCAACTATCTGACCCAGAATCTGCTGGTGTCCTTCTACCGTTGCTCTGTAGAGAGCATCCTGACCTACTGTCTGTGCGTGTGGTTCAACAGCTGCACAGCAGCAGACAGGAAAACACTCCAGCGAATCATCAACACGGCTCAAAAGATCATAGGCTGTCCCCTGCCCTCCCTCCAGGAACTGTTCAATGCCCGCTGCCAGAGGAGGGCACAGAACATCCTCCAGGACCCCTCACACCCTGGACACTCCTTGTTTCAGCTACTGCCATCAGGCAGACGTTTCAGGACAATGAAGGCCAGAACAAACAGACTGAGGAACAGCTTTTATGCCAGGGCTATCATTGAACTGAACTCTGTGTGGTTTGGACAGTGATGTGGGGTGGTAGTGCTGACTGTGTGCGTGCGTTGGTGTGTGTATTGGGGCTAGATTCATCTTAATTTACTATTGTGCACTGTATTTTAGTAATCATTTTTATCACTCATATTTTTATTATTTTATTATTTATTGTCTGAGGCACCTAGAAAGGAATGCATTTTAAATTTCGTTGTGCAACTTCTGTGTACAATGACAATAAAGATTCTGATTCTGATTCTTTCAAATGTGAAATCCGAAGTAACTGTGTGGAGAAATGGGCCTTTGGGTAGACGGTATCATTGACTGGAAAATTTGGCCACAACAGCTGCTCTGCCTAAGTTGATAGAATTATATTCCATGAATATATCCCACAGTATGCAGAAACTTGCTATCAAAATCAAGTGACTCAAACTCAGGGAAGACAATAAAATAACTGCTGAACACAAAACGAAAAACATTTTAAGAAGAATGTTTGAAAACTTGCTGGAATTGGTACTGAATACTTAGATATGACTTTTAAACAATGATCCAAGGTATTATATGAGGTAATTGGGCACTAGAAACAAATGAAATCATAAAAACATGTTCTTAGAAACTTACATTTCCAATGCAATCAACCGAATTTCACAGCTCTTAATGAGACTTCTGTATGACTAAATACATAGTTTTGTCTGACCGGTCCATTTTTCTCATTCATTGGGTGTTTTTAGATGTTTTGCTATAACCTGTAACTGCTATAAACTCTCTTGACATTAGTATTATGCTACTCCAGAATACTGTGATACCGTTCTGATTTATTACTCCTTACATACTGCAAGACCAGACAATTTGCTTGAAATCACTGCAATCACATCACATCTGAGGTATCAATATATTTTTCTAATCTCTGGGAAACCAAAAGCAGGAAGGTAATCATGCTAAAAAGGCATCTCATTTCTTTTTTCCCAGGTTTGAGGTTTAAGGTTCCCAGCACCCACATCTGTGTTTTATGGTGAAAGAAAAAAAAAACCACAGCCAATCACAATTAAATCTTCACTTTCACCAGTAAAGGAATAAAGCTTTGGTAAATACTGAAAATTGACTATTATAATCCATTTACCTTGCATCTGTGAGCAGGTGTGCTTTAGTTCATGGGTGTGAGTAACAAATTGAGAAATTCTTTACAAAGGAGATGAGGAAAGCACTGAAACAGCTGTGACCTGTTTGTCTGTGTGGATCCACATTTTTGGTAGCGTGTGCATACTTGCATGTTTGCTCACCAAGCTGAGTTCTGATTCTATATGAATTCCTGTAAAACTGTGATATCATGAGATCTAAATGTAATAAAATACAGTACAAATAAGTTTGCAGCTCTTTTATATGGCTATTTTATGGACTCTACCACAAGTATTTCCACGTAACAATTCAAAGTATCGTGTATACCATAAGATAAACAAAAGGAGATGTTTGGACACAAATGAGGGATGAATTTCAGATTTATAATATAGTAAATCCCAAATTTTACTTTTAAAAATTTTCCTGGGATTTTGAAGACATTAGGCTGACAGTAGTCACAAAACTTTTAACAATTTTGTTGGCATGTTAACATATTCTTGTCAAAATATTACAATACCAGTCATCTTTTTTTCCCCTCATTGCAATACTTTATGTGTTATTACCCTCTTTGAATTCCAGTTTAATCTTTCCCAGATATACAAATACCACTAACAAGCTGTAAATGTTTGTTAAGATTAATATTAGCAGTTGTAAATCTCAGTTTAGCACTTTTTTAAACTAAGAAATTCAAGAAAATACATTTCCATCCACTTACTTAATGGCAAAATGTTTCAGTCTCATCATCACCCAGTAAAATCTGTTTGTTGTGAATTCTTACCATAGTCTCCACCATATTGGTCTTGTTGTTCCTCAGTGTTTTAACCGTGTGGAAAACATCCACGATATTCTGCTGCTGGATCATCTCATTGATGCTGCAGATGGCACAGAATGTTCCAGAACGCCCCCCACCAGTACTGCAAGGGAGGAGGAAGTAAAGGAGACATGGGCTCTTCAGTATTAATCATCTTCTTTCTGGAAACATTGATGTAAGCCTATAAAATCATACTGAGGTCAAAAAGAAAACCGAAGAGTGAATAAGATGAAGCAAAGATAAAGGTGTAGGGAGAATTTTTTAAATTTTTTTTTTTTTTGCAGAACAGCAGAAACGTGCTTTCCTCTGTTTTATCTGGATCACCCTGGTTATTAAAATGTCTTAACTTCAAATTTAATATTCCTCACGTTTTCTCTGAATATTTCTTTCCTCTCTGCTTTGCTGCATGCCGGTCTTTAAACCCATCCATTCATTTTCTTAACTGCTGATCACACCAAGGTTGCAGGACAGTCATTAAATAATGTTTTAAATCTCATGAGCCTTCAAACATTCACTGGAAATCAAATAAAACATGCAAAACAGGATATAAAAAAGTTCAGTTAGTTGGCTTTTTGTGATGCCATTTAAAGTGTGGTGTGTTTAAGGAATGGTGTCTGTTCAGTAAAAGGCAACGCTTTAAGTGAGTATAAGGAAAATGGATTCAAGTCTTTCTTTAGATTCAGTTTGGTGATTGCATTTAAGTCTGTGTATAGTCGTTCCAATGTTAGTGCAAGTATTTGATATCTGAATTTTTTTTGACAAATTTTGTGCACATACATATTTATATACCAAGCCAGGATGAAATAATGTGAAAGACAAATAGAGGAAAAACTGAGTTTTCTCAGAAAAGCAAATCACTGCAGAGAGTAAATCGCTTCCTGAAAGCCAAATTAGGGATATTAGATGTCTCTTAATGCTACCTAAAAGAAACAAGTATGACAACAGGAGCAGAGAAAAAGGCTTTAAGGGACAGAGAGTGACAGAGTGAGAATTCAGTAAAAAGAAGCCGTCACTGCTCAGAGAAAAAGACCCACTAATGGGTTTTAGAAATTTGAATAAATGTGTTCAACTTAAATCAGCCTTTATGAACACTTTATACAGATGGCACTTTGCTGTGATGGATGCAGATCCAGCAATGCAAACATATTTGTGTATACCATATAGATATACTGTGTGTTTACTGGCTATGTGCCCCAATCAGCAGTCAGCGCTCTGCCAGTGAGAAGTCAGACCACCCACCATGAAAACAGCTCCAGACTTTCCCATCTCACTTGGTTCCAGTTGAATTCCTTCAGTATTGAGACTGAATAAAACATTTAGGTACTGTGAGGTGGAGTGACAGCCATCACAAAAATCACCCACTGTCTACCTATTCTGCATTAGTGATGCCGGGGCTGCTGCAGCTTGCTGTCCAGTCAGAATAGCTTTGTTAGCGCTGGTCACTGAATTTTTTTGAAAGTCTATAATTTAATCCTTTCGAAAGTGCATAAGAAATTATAGAAAATGTTTGTTGCTGTCTCAGAACCACTTAAACAGTAATTTCACTCTGCATATTGCTTTGCATACATATACAGTGCACCAGGTTTGAATATTAGCAGTTGCAACTAAAAGTTTAAATGCAAAAGTTAGTTTTTTAGACACTTTCTTCAGTGTCAGAAACTAATTTCTAGGGTAAGGGAGAAAAAATGAAAGCAAATACATTTTATATCAGTCCTGTCAAATACATCTTAGGGCTAAAATATATTAATATTATGAAGTACTGAACAACAACCAGCGAATAAAGTCAGACTGTCAAGACTCGAGTGGTAGTACGGGTGAAGGAAAATCAACTAGTTTTATATAGAAAAGCACCAGATATGAAAGGAGTTCGTTAACTCAATATCTGAGTGTCAAACAAAAATTAAAAATTCCATCTGACAGCCATTACTCTCATGTACAGTCACCATTATAGTGTTGGCTAGATTACAGCAGCCTAATGTGAATATGGAATATTTAAAAGACTGTTTGCTGTCATTTGTTTCTAAACCCATGCTGATGTCTGTTACAGTAAATAAAAGATCATTTTTGCTTCATCACAGTTATCTGCCTGTTGTTTCTGTTGGTTAAGATAACGCAGCACTCAGCTCAGTACCTTGGATGTGTCTGAGCATTGACTATAACCACGATAGTCTAACCCTGATGATCGCTGACAGCCCTGACCCTAAATCTAACCTTAGGCAATCAGAAAATTGAATTTGTGTTTTATTAAATTCTCCTCTCATGTCTTGGCAATCAGGAGACAAAGAACTTAATCATTCTAACTAACATGCATCAAAAAGCCGCCCACTGTTTAACTATTTATGCAGTGTTTACTTCACACCCACAGTTTCAGGGGAAATATTGTGAGTGGAAAACTTTGAGCAATTGTGAAACTAAACACCGCACAGTGAAGCTACAGAGGAAAGGATGTGGCAGTGACTGCTGGTGGTTAAGTGCTCTGTAGGAGAGAAATTCATATTTGATTTAAATGAATTGTGACATACTTGAAACCACATTACTCTAGATATGAACTGCTGCACGCTATGAATATTTTACTGGTTTGTTAGAAAGAGACAGCACCCTGTTTCTATTACTTTACTTTATCTAATATCTATACAGCTTCAGATAAATACAGCAAGGGCATACTGGCACATTAAGTGCGCTGCTCCTCACTATGTTCGAAAAGCTGTGATTTGCGGAAAATGAGACACATGCTCATCATTAAAGACACATCAAACTCCAACGTTCAGGACAAGTGAAGAGCAGAAAAAGCTGATTGAACCATCATGTTTCTACTTTTGTTGGTATTACTGAGTCTGTGAAATCAATAGCTGGGGTTGATTAGCCAGTGTAGCTGTCTTTAGCCAGAAATAGAGAAAGCCTGCATCTGTCACATTTACTAGGTTTGAGCAATTTCCCCCCAAAATGATCTTACTATCTTAATTTATTAGCTATTGTTTTAATTTCGTACAAAATATTTTTATTATAAATTAATAGATTTGCATAGAAGGAGTTTTAAAATAGCAGTCAGTTTTTGGACACTTAAATTATAGTGATGTATAGAGTTTAGTGCATTAAAATTTATCCTAGGTGATGGATGAGGGTCAAAACATGTGATGTGCACCTCTGTTAGCATAATGCTGCATGATGTGAGGGTTAACACTTGCATTGCCACAGAGGCTGTTACCAGCTTCAGCCTTAAACAATTTAGACTTTCAAGTGGAAAACAGGATATTTATGAGCACATAGTGATACAGTGGTTGACAAAAATATTTGACATGTTATTTTACGAGGGATATTTTACTTTTAAATTATTACACACAGCCTGTAATCTACACATCTTGTTTGAAACTGGGACAGGAATGTTTTTTTTCTGCCTCTTTTTGTCTCACACAGAAAGAAAAAAAGTAAAGTGTGAAAAGTAAAAAAAAAAAACAGCAAGAAAATAACAAATCAATGCCTGATTGATTCTGATTGGTCCAATGAGCTGTGACACAGGGAGCTGATTGGATGAGCACCATAGCTGTGCTCTAGGCAGCGTTTAGAGGGTGTGTACGTGTGTTATTGTTAGCAAAGTTGTAATCTCTCTTCTATAGATTTTACAGCTCCTGTTTCCCTCCCTCATTATCAGCTCCATTTGCTCTGCTTAAACAGGAATCGTACAGAGGCGAGCTTCGTTTTTTATAGCTGTGTACCATCACACACTCATGTCTGTTTTATAATAAACATTATTTAGCTTTGTTTAAAATACATTTGGTAAAAATAGACCTAGCAGCAGTGCATCATAGCAAGCATTATACATAAAAAAACAGACATTTGAACATAGTATGAATACATACATGCAGGCATGTGGTTGAGCCATAACGCATCAACATGATCATACAAAACAATACAGATGACTGATGGCCTTTTTGCAACTTGACACATTCCAGGTTTTTAATGCTATGGCCATCATTTATATTTAACTAAATTCATTCAATTCAAGTTTATTTATATAGCACCAAATCACGACAAACAGTCGTCTCGAGGCGGAATTTATTATTGTTTTCTTGAAGATGTGTATATATGGCTCTATGAATGTGTGTTTCTGTGTATGAACATTTGTCTTAAAGCGTGTATGTGTTCTTTTAGAGAAAGCGGGCCTGCTTCATAGTCATCTGTCTCTTTCTGTAACACAAACACACACTTTCAAAGCACATTCGTCTTTCTCTTTGTGTTGATGTGTTATCTCAGTGAGCAGTGACTGCTCCAGTCTACTATTTCATCATGTTTTCAAGTATGTGTGTCCGCGTGTGCCTGTGTGACTATACTCACAGGCAGTGCACCACAGTCCTCCCGTCTCCTCCGTCATACTGTTCCTGCCACTTAGCCAATCTCCTGACCAACTGGAGGATGGAGCGCTTAGAGAGGGGTGTGTCCCTATAGGCCGGCCAGCCAATAAACTGGAAATGCTGCACCAGGCGGTAACCATCTTGCGGCTGAGAAGAGAAACAGATTAGGGTTTTTAGCACTGCTGACATAGCTGTTATCACAACAATCAACATCATGCTGTAATTCCATGGAGCCATTTCAATTTCACACACAGAGATATTCCTAATGGTATGTTTGTCAGAACGGAGACTAAAATTGAACAATGAGCCCCACTGGCTCCCCTTTAGGAAATATATCTGCACCGAAAATCCCTGTTTGTGGAAAGTTGGAGGAAACCCTGGAGAAATACAACAGAGTTGGTTTAGGCAGATGGTACCAGCTGTGGTCTCATTTGGTAATATTGTGCATAATATTATCTATCCATTCATTTTCCTATCTGCTCATTTATGTTATTTGTTACCAACTGAGGGTTGTGGGGGTACCTGGAGAAAGCATGCAAACGCCACACAAAAGGACCCCAGTCAGCTGGTGGATCCAAACCCAGGACCTTCTGGCTGTGAAGCACTGCTTCATCATGCCACCCTAATAATATTATTCTTTGGCTAAACTGATACAGAAAGCATTTTTTTGAATATTAGAAGGCTTTTGTGCTCCAATTAGTTCTTGTTTTTGAAAAAATGTCTTTTGAAAAGAAACAGGCCTGGATTCAACAATGATGATAGCTTGTTATGTTTAATTCAATTTCATGGCAGACGTGGCATGTTTGCAGTCGTCTGGCCCAAGGCAAGTGGCATGTACCAAGTAAAATACCAAAACCCACCATCACTGTCAGACTGATTTACTGCTGTTTGTCACAAATGCATATGCACACTGACATTTACACACGAACCAAACAAATACAGCAGTTTCATTTTTTTAATACCACTTTCTTCCTGCTCTTCTCAGCGCGCCTGCCGTGTACTTCCTTCCTCTTTTTCCTCCTTCCATCTCTCCTTTACTCTAATTCCTTGTCATCTTTCTTCAAATTTTCCTCATCAACCACACCAATTAATGCCAATCTTGAATGCCCCCCCTAAATCTTTGTGCCTTCATGCTGTTCTGTTCCTCCTATTTGTTTGTCTTGTAAACATTTTTCTCCCTCCCACTTTTTCACTGTTTCCCTCCTCGTTTGATGGCTTAGTGTTTGCCAATACAGACTCGGCTGGGTTGGAGCTGCTCTTGCAGTGTGAGATGTGCTGTTATGGCAATGATATGAGCCATTTCACACTGGACCGCTGATGTGTTAGAGAGAAAGAGACAGAGAGAATATAGACAGCGGGGTAGTGGGGAGTTCTCCGAGTGCTACATGTGGGAGCATGCAGATGACAGGGCACCACTAGAGTTGTGCGATCATGGATGGTAAAAAAAAAAAATGAGATGAGAAGAGGGTAGCAAGAGGAGGCAAGAGGATAGGAAGGGGGAAAAAAGGAGAGACAGAAGTGAAATGGGAAGAGAGGTGCATGAAGGTTGGAGAATTCGAGAAGGAAAAAGATGATAACAGCAGATTTTTTGTTTTTTTTTTAATAATCTGTCATTATTCAGTTAGCCTCGCTGCAAGAGAGATGCCATAAATTGGTTTTGCTACTGCCTGCTGGGTGGTAAAGGTCATATGAAATGAAAAAAGTGGCTTTCCTGTATTGTTATGTTGTACTCTACGGTATATTGTTCCACTATCTATTGTTATGATTTGAACTTTAAACATATTTTGTATTCAAACTAAGTGTCAGAAAAGTTTCTAAATTATGCTTGTCAAATAATAGTCCCAAGAAATCCGCAACACATATTTTATTAGGGAGAGGCTTTAAAACACTAAGGCTCTCCATGACTGTGAATTTAGTGATTATTACAGTGTCATTAAAAAAATCCACCCCTGAACTGGTACTCTGAAAACTGTCAAGGAGGAAAGGAAAAGAGAAAACAGAGACTAAGATTATCAAAGTGTGTTTTAGGACACTGACTGAAGACAAACAGCCGTCTCCTCTCCTCAGTGATCAACAAAATCAAGCAAAATCTCTAATTAAAAAAAACATTAACTCAAAAAACAAAAAGTATGGTATGAAACATGTCAGCTTTTAGTACCCTCGCCATGTTGCAGATCCTGAAGATTCGGTTGATGATATCTTCATCGATGTCTGCCGATATGAACTCCACTTGAATCGGACCGTAGCAGCATGAATTTTTTTCTGGCCAGTACTGCATACATAACTTTAGAAAACAAAGACAAAGGACAGAAGAAAAAGATGAAATTCAGAAGAGAAAAAACGGCTTAGAAAAAAACAAAGTTCACCAGGTGCAACAAGCACGTTTCAGCATGTGAAAAAAATAATACACTCTGCAGGGTCAAAGTGGGACAAGTTTCATTTCCTGGCCAGATCCACAAAAAAAGAATTCCTGCTGCAACCATAATACATAAACAATAACAAACAGCAATACATAGAAATTAATGGGCCGGCGATTAATGGAGTGAATTTTGTTGTGGAAATAATCCTTTAACGTATCCTTCTCCCCTCCTCGTTGGAGAGTCGTTAGCGTCATGGGGAAAAAAACAAACAAACGAAAAATATAGCACAGCAGAGAGAAGAGGCAAAATTATGAAGCATCAAGAGATTTTTGTTACAGCCAAATCCAAAAAAAGCTGATGCTCTAAGAGCATTGACCAAAGATGTTGTTTGGGTTCAATCATGTTTTCACTGAGTTTGGAAGAATTATAGTTTTGATGAATGAATAAGTTCATGTGGAGCTCCGTTCTGATCAAGTCAAGTCAAGTCAAGTTTATTTATAAAGCACATTTAAAACAACGACGTTGACCAAAGTGCTGTACAAGATCTGTAACCCCAAGGACTATACTAAATAAAAATAAAAATATATAAATAAATAAATAAAATAATAAAATAAAAATAAATAAATAAAAACATTAAGAACAATAAATAACATAAGAAAAATAAAAATTAAAACGTTTAAAACAAGTACCATAAAATACCATAAAACAATCATCTAAAAGGAGGTAGCACTGCAGCCAAATGCCAAGGAAAAGAAATGTGTTTTTAATAGAGATTTAAATGTGTGTATCGTCTGAGCTGTGCGGATATGGAGAGGTAGATCGTTCCATAGCTTTGGTGCTGCTGCTGCAAAAGCTCGATCACCTCTCTGTTTTAGTCTAGTTTTAGGCCTCTGTAAGAGCAGCTGGTTCGATGACCTCAGAGCTCTTACAGGGGTGTGACAGTGAAGCAGCTCAGACAGATACAAAGGTGCCAGTCCGTTTAAGGCTTTAAAAGTAAGCAATAAAATCTTAAAATCGATTCTAAAACGGACAGGGAGCCAGTGAAGGGATGACAGGACTGGGGTAATGTGTTCATGCTTTTTTAAACCGGTTAAAAGACGAGCTGCCGCATTCTGGACTACCTGCAGGCGGCGCACAGATGATTGATCTATGCCAAAGTACAGAGAATTACAGTAGTCCAGGCGGGAAGTAATAAAAGCATGAATAACTTTTTCCAGGTCCTGCTGCGGGAGATAAGGTTTTACCTTGGCAATGACTCTGAGTTGGTAAAAACTGATTTTGGTAACAGCACTTACTTGCTTCTCCATTTTAAAACTACTATCTAAAATGACACCCAGATTTTTCACAGCATCACGACAGTGAGGAGCCAAATGACTCAGAGTGCCAGAGGAGTAGCTTGAGGGGTCAAATTTACCAAAGCATATGACCTCGGTTTTGCTTTCATTAAGATTTAGGAAATTGTTTCTCATCCAGGACTTGATGTCACTTAGACAGTTCAGCAGGGGTTCCCATGGATCTCTGCTGTTCAGTTTGATGGGCATATACACCTGGATGTCGTCAGCAAAACAGTGGAAACAAATATTATGTTTCCTAAAAATCGACCCTAGAGGCAACATATACAATGAGAAAAGAATTGGGCCCAGAATGGACCCCTGAGGCACTCCACAAGAAAGCTTTGCTGTGGTAGAAAAACAGTTTCCTAGATGGACAGAGAAACTTCTATCAGTAAGATAAGATCTGAACCAAGTCAGAACCGTGCCTTTAATGCCAATTTCATGTTCTAGGCGGGATAGAAGGATCTCGTGGTCCACAGTGTCAAAGGCAGCTGACAGATCTAGAAGTACTAAAACTGCAGGACTACCAGAGTCCACAGTTAAAAGCAGATCGTTAAAAACTCTTAAAAGAGCCGTCTCTGTGCTGTGACGCATTCTAAAACCTGACTGAAACTTTTCCCACATTCCATGTTCACTTAAAAATGCTTGAAGTTGCTGATCAGTATTTATATTTATTCTGAGTTGACATGAAACTAAATGCGAATACATTTTATTTTTATTATGATTTATATGGTGTATCACATATGTGACATATACATGTATATATAATGGTGTGACTTTTTACTTCATGGCAATTCTTATGTTGTGAATTGAATTTTTTTTCTGGGTAGCCGATTGTGCTGGCCAGTTTTGGTTTTTCCCTCTTGGTTGGAAGAGTTTTCTGGGCGCTCGGATAAGGCTTGGAATAGATGCTGACGCCAAGGCTATGCTGATAGTGCGACTTTTTCTTTGAGCTAATAATCATAAAAAACATGGATGGAAACAATCATTTAAAGTAGACCTACTCTGGTTTACTTTGACATTTTTCAAAAATCATTTGAGTACATTTTTCGGGTTATCTAATGGTACAGTCAGAGTGTCTTTTTCTTTAGTTAGACAAAAACAAGACAAATAGGTAAAGAATATGTTTGTGGGTTTGTGTGTGTGTGCCTGTACCTGTGCTGCATCCATTTCATTGAGCATTACAATGGAGGAGCAGTTGTAGTCAAACACCAACCTCCAGAAGTCACCCATGGTGTTGGGCAAAGGATGTTGAGTAACTATGAAGGCCGCTGGCTGTTTGTGGCTCTAGAGTGATGAACCAGAAATGAATATCAACAAGCATAATACAAACTATAAAAAGCGTCAGCATACACATCCAGATGTTTAAATAAAAACTTACGTCCATTAATGCAGCATTAATGTAATTGGAGCTCTCTCCATCCACAGATATGAGGAAAGGCAGGCATCGGTCTGCTGGTAGGACGTCCATACTGCGGTTCTTGTCGTGGTTTCTCGGTAGCAAACCCACACTGCAGTCCTCTGGACGGACTCTAGGGGTCACTATGTTCAGAGTCTGATGGGCAGAAAAGCAATGAATTGGACCCACTTCAACCTGACATGAACCTCCACTTTCGCACCAGCAGCTAGGGACTTTGTTTAAACGCATGTGTGGTGAATGTTGCCAAAAATGTTTGTGCTCACCTGGAACTCATCTTTGATCTGGCTGGAGTTGGTCTGTGGGTCCAGCCTGCTGATGTTGTAGTAAATGGCTCTGAACTCGCACACCGGTATGGCCGTGTTTCCACACAGACACGCCTCCAAGATGGCATCGTGAACAAACACGTACTGTTCCTGCACCATGAGCAAAATGGATTCAGTTTCTTTCAGTGAAATAAAACACAAATCTGTGGCTACTCTGGGCCACTGTGGCAGTCCGAGGGCTGCGGGCAGGTTCGGGACTGTGTGCTTGGACTGGCATAGTGGCTCAGAGTAGCTGTAAGCAATGACACCTCTGGAACAGATGATGGGCTGAGCTGTATTCAGGCTTTTCAAGTTGAAAACAAACATCCTGATGTGAAAACAACTCTTGCTCATTCTGTGTATGAACATTATTTGTATGCCTGTCCTCTTCTGGGAGCCTGAAAGTGATTTAAAAGGGCGCAGTGCTTTGCTAGTGGTGCTTCTGTGGTCTGGATCAAGCATGTTCTTTGTGTTCCAACTCACTAGCTTGTGTTAAATGTATCAGCTACCATGAGCTACAGCAGTCACTGTGCATGCTAATTTGCCACTATCTCTTTCTGTCTCCCTATCGTGGCATTTTTATCTGGGGTTGGCTCCGTTTTTATTTCCGTGTTACTTGTTTCATCTCACACTTGTGTTTGTCTGCTGCTTCTCGCTTTTTCAATTTGCTTCTCACTTTATCTCTCAGTCTCTCTCTGCTGAATGTTAATTGTTGCCCTTGGAGCAGAGAAGAGGCTTTAAAAGCATCACTGAAATGACCTCTCCTGGCCATTACCTATGCTAGTGACATGCACAGACACATTTGTGTGCAAAAACACATGTATACACACATGCACGTCACATACTGATACGTTTACGCACACTCTTTTTTTTTTCCCCCCCTGTGCCTTTTAAAAGATTAATTGCTTTGTGTTGTGTGGAGCAGGATTATAATAGCGTCAAGCGGCTTCAACACTGACACAAATTGCTCCCACACACATTCAAAAGACAGGGCAGGATGCATTTAACTTGGTATCAAGAGGCATAAAAACACACATGAACGTGCACAGACACACACACACACACACATACAAAACTAGCTTTTATACCACTGCTGTCATTTGAAAACACTCAACATGCTGCCCTAGGTAACTTTTCTGAACCTGGCACTTCTAAAACCTATTCAAAAGTCAATTTCATACTCTGAGCTTGAGCTGTCAGTCTGAAAATGAGGCTGTTTTTCTTTATTCCTGGAAAAGTTGACTTTTTGGATATGCAAGGTTTTCATCAGTAACACAAATGGAATGCAGAGGCGGAACAGATTAGGTCGGCTTAGGGTAGCTTTAGAAAAGAAACGAATGCTGCTGTTCCAAAATGGAAAACCCGGCATTTGAAAATGGAGACTCTTTAAAACATTTGATGGTACTAAATTAGAACAAATTACGACACCATGTAAAGGATAGTAACCCGAGTGCTCAGATAGCAAAGACAGAGAACTTTTTAGGAAACAGATCATCCATATTTTGGAAATATTGAACATTTCAAGAAATCAAAATCAAAAGATTTGACTGTACAAACTGTGACTTTGTCACTACACCAGTACTAGTTAGCTCAGTCAGAGAAATACACCAAATAAGAACATTATGTCCTGTAGCTGCTATAGAACTTGTAAATTAATACAGTCCCTTTGGCTGTCATAAAAATAACATCATATTTACTTAGGAGTAAGTTTGGTAGTAAAATAGTTGAGAGATTAAACATGGCCATACATGACAAAGGTCTGAGTAAGCTGTGTGGGGGTGTTAGCTCTCATGCACATACTGACAGAAAAGTCTTTGTGTGTTTGAATGTGTCTGAAAGTGTGTTTGTTTGATTTGAGTTTGGCTGCATACCATGTCTGTGTGAGTTTTTATACTGGAGTCATCTGTTATTCCGGGAATGTTTAATGTTTAATATATAATAGTCTGACTGCGTTAAATTATAGATGACTGCCAGAAGTACTGAGATATTCCATACTGTTCATGACGCTGCATCTCATAAACTTAAAACTGCAGACAACAGGTCATACAATGCTGTAAAGTGATGAACCTTAATTGAGCCTTTTCTTCAATAAAAATGTGTTTTTGGTGCAATGTATCGAAGTTTCTTGATGTAGACGGTGTAATCAAGTGTGTGCTAATAAAAATTTGATGGGAAGCCTCTCACTGTAGAACTTCTTACAGATTATGTGCCAAATTCAGTAATAATTAGCTACTGCTGATTTTAATTTTTCTTGAATCACAAGTTTCCACACTTTGCTGGAAATTTTTTTTAAATCCATAGTGCATCGTACCTGCACATTGTGACACTCTGAGTTCTGGGCTGCTTCCTCTTTGGAGAGGCGGTGAGGGGAACGGGCTGCAGCTGTGCTGGCTGATTGGCCTCTCTTTGGGTTCTTTTGGTTACTTTGTATCACACATGCAGACACTGCACACACTACTGACTGACATATTTTTGGTTATGCTGTTTCTGTTAAGTTAAATAAACATTTTGTTACTATCATGTGTGGCCTCCTGCACTTTTGTGCTTCCCTTGAGCCGGGCTGTGACAACATCCACTGCTGTCTGACCCACTAGACTCAACAACTGTGTTTTGTTATGAATTTTCCTACCATTGATATCTATTTTGCATTTTTACACTTACCTCTGTCTGAACCATGTTGACTCGTTGTGACCTTAGTTCTCGGATGCAGTTGAAAATGTCCACCACTCCTTCATTCTCTGCCATGTCTAACATGATGTCCACTGCAATGAAACAGCCTGTTCTCCCGGCACCGGCACTGCAGACAATCATAAACAAACATATTATCTGACAAAGTCATAATAATGAACAACTGATTAATATTCTTTAGTAAGTTCAATCGTTTTCCAGCCTTCAACACTGACATAAAGACTAAAGAAGAGCCACATTTACTAACTGTTTTGATGCAATTAAAATTTGACAACAGACAGAAATTTGCTCTTTTTTGTGGCTGGCCATACTGCGTATGTATTTGTAGGAGCTTCCCTCTCACAGCAGAAATTCTGGTGAAGAGCACACAGATGTATGCAGTGGGAAAGATGAATCCTGCACTCTGTCGGAGGTGTTGGGAGTCATCCAGAGAACGGCTGCCCGGTCCTCACTGAGCAGCCTGAGTGAGGTCAGACTGACTGAAGATTTTTGCCCTTGTATCAGAGCATATCGTTTCATCTTCCAGTTTCTCTCCGTGGTCTGAATATCTCTTTTATTCTGGGAGAGAAATGTATGCTAAAACCTGTGATTTTACTGTTTTTTTTTTTCTTTTCCCAAGATTACAGGTTATAAAGTGTGTCTGTGCTGTACGCCTGTGTAGTTAGTAGATTACTCTCCCAGACATGTAATTAGAATTAGTCTTGATAGGTTGTGCTGGTCATTTTTGAAATGAACTGAGTGCATCTGTGTGTATAAATTGCTGCATGGGTAACAGTTCACCTGCAGAACTTTCCACTCCCATCAAAGCTTTTTTTCTGATCGCAGCAGTATGCTCATTTTCCTTGCTCAGTAAATTTGGCCCTAAGAACACAAGAATAATTACTATATTATCTAAACTATAAAGACAAATAATTAAACATGTCATTTTAATGAAGGGTAATGGATTTATTTCTGGGCTGGATACAGTGACTTCACTGAGTTTTGTCATCACTCTGAAGCCACACCCACACTGTTCCAGCAAGTTTAACAAACTTTGAAACTAACCTTACACTCAAGGATCTCTTATTTTAAGATGGAAATTAGCAACAGCTGAAAAAAAGCTAAAGTTAAAAAAAAAAACATATTTCCATACATGTGGAAGTATAGGATATTACTATTAGAGAGAACAGTCGTGCTAAACAATATAAAATAATCAGCAGTGATAAGTATGAAGACCAAGTGGGACTGAAGTAAACACACTGTATGCTGTTTCCAGTGAACAAGTACTCTGCGCAGTGGTGTTGTCAGATCAGTAAATGCTGACTGGCATGGCTGATACTTTTCAAATTTACTATTACACATTGTATTACTATATATTTAGAAATACACTGTGAAACCTTTAAAGTTTCATAACTGGCTGTTAGAATAACTTTGCAATCTCAGAAATACTGATGGAGTTTAGTGTGAAGGGAGAGCCTCTCTCTCTCTAACACACGAGCATGTGGAGACTTTAGCGGCCCACATCAGGTGTTGAGGTGACACATTCTGAACAGCAGTGGCTGGAGGCAAGATACGGACAGACAAGCAAACCAACAGATGGATGGACTAAAAGAGCGAGGGAAGGAGGTAAGGAAAGAGAATGGTTGGAAGAGTTTAGCAACTGGGAGTGATAGAAGTGGTCGTCACAGGGGCTGATATCAAGGGAGGAAAGGAGGCATGGATGGAGGGCTGTACAGAGAATGAGGTGTAGAGGGAGGAGAAAAACCCATCTTTCAATTTATAATTCCTCTGACAGTTTTCAGAGACAGCTGAGAGAGAGAAACAGGAAAAAAGAAGAGAGAGAGAGAGGTAAGACGTGAGGGGAAGGAAAGATAGAAAGTTGAAAAAGAGAAGAGGAGGGGGCGCCTCGGCAGATTACCTGTCAACCTCTGTGATTAATGTGGAGACCAGAATACTGCTGGGCCTCTATGTGTGTGTGCTTGTGCGTGTTTGAAAGCCTCACGACACAGGCCAATAGCATCAGAGTGCCCCCGGAAATTGGAAGTGACTGCCATAACTTCCTGCCTGTCTGTCCACATACTTTTACTACGGCTGTCTTTTTATGTGCCTGCTCACCTCATTTTGTCTGTCCAGGTTTCTTCCATTCTCAGTTTGTGTGTACAATTTTGTTCTTTGAGTGTGTGTATTTTATGAATTTTTACATGATGAATTAGCAGTTTTAACAATCAGTATTGGTTTTAAACATTCACACCTTTCCCAAACCTGAGACAAGTTGCTTTATAATATTTGCAAAAATGGCAACGTAAGAATATACAGATAAGAAAATATTCATGGATCATTTTTACTCTTTCACGGGTGATTTAGCAGCAATCTGATAAACAGCCAGTTTTGCTCTTTATTAGTGGGAAGAGCCAAAAACTTAATCAAAGGGTTGGTTGCTGAATTGTTTAGTCAAATATGTTTGATTACTTGCAAAATCAAAAGCATCTTTCATTTAAAAAGCAAAAAAAGGTCAACAGTGTTGTAACCTCTATACAACTTCTGGGGTAAATTATGCAAAAAACCCCAAGTTCAACCCAAGTAAATTGGACATTTCTGGATAGGAATGTGAGTGTATGGGTGGCATGGTGCTGCAGTGGCTGGGAACTTTCTGTGTGGGGTCTATATGTCCTCCTGAATGGGCTTCCTACTGGTACTCCAGCTGCATGTTATGTTAATTAGTATTCCTAAATTGGCCAGCTACACTATACTGCTAAAAGTATACACTCGTCTGCCCTCACACGCTTATGAACCTGAGTAACATCCATTCTTAATCCATAGGGTTCAATATGATGTGAGCCCACCCTTTGCAGCTATAACAGCTTCAACTCTTCTGGGAAGTCTTTCCACGGGTTTAGGAGTGTTTATGGGAATTTCTGACCATTCTTCCAGAAGCACATCTGTGAGGTCAGACACTGATGTTGGAGAGAAGGCCTGGCTCACAGTCTCTGGCTCATCCATGTCTTTATGGAGCTGCTTTGTGCACTGGTGTGCAGTCATCCCCAAACTGTTCCCACAAAGTTGGGAGCATCAAATTGTCCCAAATGTCTTGGTATGCTGAAGCATTAAGAGTTCCTTTGACTGGAACTAAGGGGCCGAGCCCAACTCCTGAAAAACACCCCCACACCATAACCCCATAATCAGCATCCACTGAGCCCCCACTGTGTCATTTTATATGGCCTACCACTTTGTGATTGAGTTGCTGTCATTCCCAGTCCCTTCCACATTGCTATGATACCACTAGCAGTTGACTGTGGAATATTTGGTAATGGTGTGCGATACTGCAAGATTTGGTATTGATCTGATACCAACTAAATAATCGCCGATACTGATACCGATACTTTTTAATAATTATGAAGAATTTTCGTGAAGTTTAAGTGTTTTGTGATTTTTTTTCTTCCTTTGGATCATTAATTAGTTAAAAACCAGGATAGAATTGGGCAAAGTTTATAGGTAAATAGAAAATACTTTATCAAAATAAAAGTTTTTGTTCTGAAGCAATAGATCAGTAACAAAACAGTTTTCCTCATACATTGTGATGTCTGAATTTTTTTTTCTTAAATAAAGTGTACAAAATGATCATTCAATAACAAATTAAAACTTTTTTTTCCAGGTAGAGTGTTCAGAAAGTACAAAATACAAAAATGTAATAAAAATTATCCCTTCATTTACTAATTTTCTGGATTTTTTTCTCAGATAAACAAGCTGTACAAAATTATCACTTCACAATGTTATAAAACATTTAAAGCAAATTCTGTTTTTTCCTGCAAGTAAAATATGTTACGTGTCATGTGATGGTATAACACCAAAACACTGTGGGAAGGGGAGAAGCAAAGTGTGCCTGCCCTGCGCTGTGATGGGAGCGGCACTTAAACAGTCAGCTCGCGTCTTTGTTGAAACCGCAGCACTGCATACAGGAGAGAAACTGAAAATAAAGTATCAATCTCATTACACTGGTATTGATCAATATCAATACCAATGTTGGTATCGATATTATCGATATTTGGATCGATTTGCCCACCACTAATATTTAGCAGTGAGGAAATTTCAGGACTGGACTTGTTGCACAGGTATCATCCTATCACGGTACCACGCTGGAATTCTCTGAGCTCCTGAGAGCAACCCATTAGGTGCTTGGTTTATACACCTGTGGAGGTGACTGGAACACCTGAATCCAATGATTTGGATGGTGTGTGAATACTTTTGACAAAGTCGTATGTGTGACAGATAAAATGTGTAGAATAAAACTCTGTATGGATGCATGGTTAACCATGGATTAGAAAAAGATCCTTTGATTCCATTAAGCACTAACCAAAGAAAGGTTAGTCATTTTATTCCCTATGTGGGAATAAACCTCAAGAACTATGTGTTGTATCAAGGTGGGCCGTGAAATGAATAATTAAATTCAAATGCTTGTGACAACATGAGGAATCTACTCAAAACTCTTTTTTTCATAGCTCGTCAGAGCGCTGACCTTTAAATGCTTGTGCCTGCTGACAACCTGGCTCCAGAAGTGAACTGTTACATCCCATAAAGAACAGAACATGGAGGTTAAATACACACTCACCGTGGGGATCTTAACACTGTCATGATTTTTTTTTTCCTGTCCTACTCATGGTGGTGGGAGGATTAAAGAAGAGCAGGAGATTAAATTCTTTTTGTAGCTTTACTTTTTACTTGATTCGTAACAGTTAACATTATTGATCTAATCTATGGACAACAAAGAGTGACACGTGTGAGTGATTATAATGGTAGTGATATCTTGTGCTATTGTCTTAACTCATTAGGAAAAGGGAAACTATGAAAAAGTTTAAAAATAGAGTACTGGAGGAAAAGCTGCCAGCAAAGAAATGCTTGAAATAAAATAAAACATTCCAGCTGAACAGTTTGAATAATATCACCAGTTGGTGAATTTCCTGATAATTGTTTGGTGGTGGTTTAGTGCAAGTCTTTTATTTTTGGCTTTCTGACTAACTATCCACCCTGACTGTCGTTCAGAGCCTTTTAAAATGACTCCTACAATAACAAAAATAACTCATGGATATTTTCACATCAGCAAAATCACATTTAAACCAAAAAGCTGTAAAGCAGTCTAAGGTTTGTAAAGATGGTCCTTGTAACAGAAATATAAGTAGTCCTTTTATCATACAAAAACAAAAGAACACGCCTCTTTCTGTTTCCTTATTAAAACTGTACCCAGAGCCTGACTCTGTGCAAAAGCAAGACCAGGGAACTGTATATCTGACTGCCGGTGTTTGTTTGTCCTTGTGTTGCCTGTGCAGCCACTGAGCAGCAGCACCAGGGAATTAAGTTTATCTTCCGTACAAAACCTCTGTGTCCTCTATGTCTGTGCACTCACCTGCAGTGTACCACTATGGGTCCAGCATCCGGAGGGTTGAGGAACTTGACCTGCCGTATGAAGCCGAGCAACCCTGTGGCGTAACATGGAACACCGTGGTCGGGCCAGCTGGTGAAATGAAACTGACGGAGTTCACGGATCTCGTGATGGCCCTTCTGAAAAGCATGCACAGAGGGAGATGTTATGCTAAATTGCATATTTCATAATGGCAGTCTCAGGAAAAGAGTCTGTCTCTTCATGAAAAGTGTTGGCCATTTTGCCTCTTGATGATGACAAATGCCTGAATCTTACAAACTGTTTCATTGCTCTTTTGGGGAAGACTGACAAGAAGACATATCATGGTTCAGGACCCTAATTTACAGCAGGGATTTCAAGAATATGGGGGCCTTGATGCCTCTTCAGATGGAAAATAAATCAATCTTGTCGTGGATGTCAAGACGGTACTTTGAGCCACTTCTGGGAATGAGAGGCAGGAAGACTTATTGTGGCTCATTTGCCTAATTTACAGGGGAGATTTGAGGAAACTGAAGGCCATCTCGCTCCACAAAAAAGATTAATTGATTTCACAAATCTCATGATGGCCCTTTTGGGAAAGACTTGCAGGAAGAAATGTCATGGTTCAGTTCAGCTGCCCATGGATATCTCTCAGTTATCCAACTGCTTCTTATTGTATGAAGTGCTCAGAAATATCAGAGAACATCTAAATACATGTTATTTATAACAGAAACAAACTGTGGAATATGTTTTAATTAAACAGCATCTGTATTGCTGTAAAACACATTTCAAAAGGTGGTGACGAGGCATCGCTGGCCATAAAGAGCATTAAGATAGAAACTCAATTGGAAAGCACACTTCTTAGATGCAGACAGACAGTTTGATACATAATGAATCTATTGTGGCTCTTCATGTGATAGGTCCTTGACATTTTCAGAAACACAGAAGCCACAGAATAGCTCCCCATCTTACAACAGGAGTATAACTAACTATGACATCTGATACAGTGAAGTCTCACATCACAGTGCTTCTCTGAACCATAGTTCATACTGCTTTGAGTCTGGATCCCCAGAGAGGCTGCATTCGAGGGCTGGAAGTCAAAAAAATCTTTTATGATTCTGCATAACTTCTTTGTTTGGTAGCAGTATTGAGTTAGAAAGCTGTATTCTTATTACTTTGTAAGAAACTGTTTATTAAGCAAAACCTAAGCCCACTTTCATGCAAGCTGATCTTTTAACAATTCCACATAGCATAACACATTGTTTGCGTTTCCATCTATTTTTTTAAATGTCATGATCTCATAACAAACTGATGCACACACTGGAATCCTACAGTCAAGAAATATTGGATATGAAACCTTTGTGCCATCATTACAGTGCCAACACAGCAATTCATTCATCAATCGTGCTGTAAATCTGATATAAATTTAAGTTAAAAAAAATCTTTTTTTTTTTAATTCAGCAATTTGAATCTGGGGCGTCACACACCTTACACTAAAGCTTCAGGACACCCCTGAAGGCATAATGTATTCTGACAGTGTGTAACTTTGAAAGTGTGTACCACCTGCACGAGGCAACCTGAAGGCTAAGGCGGGATCTTGCCTCAAGTTTCCTATTTTGAATTCTGACCTGCATATCCCGGTGCTCAGCTAAATCTCTCCTCACTGGTTATAGAAATTTCCTTTTAAATCCTTTCTTCAGCTTCCAGCAGTTCAATTTTTCTCCATAATAGCACACTCTTCTGCACTAATAATTCAAACCAATTGATTCTATTACATTATTCTAAACTAAATAGAGTTTAGTCACGTCCTCTCCAGTTCAGTTACTCTCTAAGAATAGAGCTGAAATTAAACTGTTGTTACTCCAGCTTCTATTCTGGCTCTGATATATACAAGGTTGTATTGAATTGTTTGTTTTGACAGACTGTCTGATAATGACCTGAGAAGCAAGGGCAACATAGGAAGTAGGGGAGATGCTAAGAAAGTGAGACTGAGTGGGAAAGAGCAGAGGTTAGGGAAGAGAGAGGAAAGTGGTGGGGTGAGGAAGGAGTAAGGACAGATGTAACAACAAAAAAAAAAGGAAAAAGGAAAGGAGAAGCTCGAGGAGGGAAACATAGCCAAACATAGTGTGACAGAGGCATGGACAAGGAGGGGGAAAAAAAACCACGAGGTGATTCGATAACTCAACTTTCCATTGATTTGCACTCCTGTGATGTTGAAATTACTTCACGAAATCAATAGACAACAGTCCAACACAGCTAGGGCCACAGTTTGGTTAAAAAAAGAGTGAAGAGTCAGAACACTTTAAGCCCCTCCTAACCATGCCTTGCACTGGATATGCGATAAAGTGCATGTTTTAGTGCACTGCAATTATTCCTTATTTTCAAATGCATTTGAATCCAGTCTCCCTGTGACAGGTTCTCATGTTTCTTGTCTTAGCAGAAAATGTTAAGATGAACCTCATACATAAACTTATTTGACTACATTTTACAAAGGTTGATATGAGCAATCATTCATTGTCTTTTATTAATATTAATTTTGCTCAGGTGTCTGGAGCCGCCTGTAATCACTCCATAAGAGCGGAGTTCATCCTGACGTTGGAATCTGTTGTGCAAAGGTAGGAATGTGCTGTCATGTCCTCCATATAATCACTTAAACATGAATCCAACACTCCAAGCAAAAATAAAGAGATTGTCCATTAAATGTCATGGCCACACAGCTACAGTACTGTCAGCCTCCATTTCTTTATATTTTGGAAGGAAAATGGGAACCAGGTGCTGTAATTTATTAAAACATATGTGGAAACACATTACATAAGGCAAAAACAGAGTTTGTATAATCCTCGGGAGCTTGAAAAGAAAAAAAAAAGGCGACTGGACTTCTTTAAGTTTTTGAAGATGCTTCACCTCTCATCCAAGAGGCTTCTTCAGTTCTTCAGAACTGGGGAAAAAAAAAGACTTTTTTTAAGCTCTTGAGACTATCATGACCTGAATGACTGAGAACCTACACAGAAAGTTTGTACAGTTCTACCAAGTTTGAGATTCACTACGTGGCACGACCGCCTTTATTCTTCAACACAGCCTGAACTCTCTTAGGCAAGCTTCCTTCAAGTAGTCTTCAGGAACAGTTCTCTCGGCTTCTTGAAGGACATTAACTTTTCTTCCATTCTCTGTGAAAATGATCCTACACTGCTTCAATAATGTTGAGGTCTGGGCTCTGAGGGGGCCAATCCATGGCTGAGTTTCATTATATGTTTTTATGCCAGTGCTTTCACTGCACTGATAATCAATTTTGTCGAGATCTCCAACACCACAGACAGAGCCTCCGCCGTGTTTTACACATGGCTGCAAACACTCTCCTGACCTCCGCTGTACAAACTGATGAGTTTTTGAACCAAAAGTTTCAAATTTGTATTCATCACTTCGAAAACCTGTTAGCACTGATTTCAGTCCAGTTCCTGTGTAACTAGTCATACTGCCTTTTCTCCCTCAGAAAGTCTGGAGAACTATTGCTCAAAACCACTTTAAAAAAAAAAATACAAGACGTTCCGGCTCCTTGGAAGCAAAATATAAAACAGTGAAGGGTGGCTCAAGACTTTTGAACAGTACTGTAACTACAAAAGATGGTGACAAAGAAGTGTGAACAGTCGCTAAAAGAACAACTGCCACAGAAAAGACATGACTGAACAATTTTGATAGTGAAGAAAGAATATTTAATAACTTATCTGGCAATGCTTTGATTTAGCTTCGGTGTGTTTACCTTATATGTGTTTCCTCAGCCAAACTGTGCAGCAGGTAGAGTTTTTTTTTTTTTCTGGGCAAAAATATTGATTGGTGAGCATCACTTGAGAAGCACAGCCTTCTGATTCGTTTGAGGAAGACCACAGTGTTGTACTACTCAAACATTCCTGGTTTGTGTTTAATCTTCTAAATAGTACCAGCACTTACAGTACTAGCCTACCTCTTTTCTTTTCAGATGGCTAGTTTCAGTCTGAATGGCTGCTACACAGATGTACTCACTGCCTACAATTCCCATCACTGGACTATAGTTCCAATTAAAACAAAAAACGACTCAACTGTCCTGTTTTGTGTTTTTGTATTGTGTATGTGCCTTGTGTGCGCTCCTGAGTCCTGTTGAGTTTGGGCTCTGCTGTGGGAGGCAAGTGACTGGGGTCTCCTGACATGAGGTGTCCACACAATACTATCTGAAATACTCTTTCATTCCAGCTTCAGGTGTGGCTCTAAGACCAGCTCTGTAAACTTTAATGCTAATTTCAGCCCTGCAGGATACGGTAAAACGAATGTTGCAGTCCGCTTCACTCATACTGCACGTTTAGCAAAATTTCCAGCTTCACAGGAAACATGAACACTTGAAATGAATACTCCTTAAGCTGCTGAGCAGAAAATTTTTATACTCATTCACGCTACCTCTCTCTCCCACAGCTACCATCACCCTGACACTCAAACATGAGCTACCTTTTGTGATCTGCCTGTTTTTTCATCTTGCAACTCTCTCTCTCCCCCACACTCACACATTTTGCACACATTTTCTTTGAGTCTTACTCTGTCACCCCCTCTTCCTCAGTGCTCAGTTAATCTCTTTGGATGTGCCATTAATAAACCTTTTCATTAAGCTCTTATTCTCATTATTCACTGCAACTGAGGCTATTTAATTGTTGCGCAGAATCTGCATAACCTCTGTTGCTTTCTTCTTGTTTTTCACATTCACACACAGCCACAAAACCTCCTGAATTTTAAAGATGGAGAATTTTGAATTAGCAAGTGTCTGTCTGGTGTGTGTTTGTAAGTATTAACGCATACTGTCAAATGACAGGCGCTTTGAAATCAGCTTTTCCTTGAATTTTAGCGCATATACACACGCACGCACGCACACAGAGGTGGTATGGATTAATGGCTTGCTAAACGAGCTGACAGCAAAGACTTGAAGCCTTGTCTTTATAAGCTGATTTTGCACAGCTGAAGGGGGAAGGATAGAGGAAAAAATCACACGGAGGCATAAAAACAGCAAGGAGTACTCAGGAAGGTGTTTTATTATATTGTGTATAAATTGTAGGCGATAAGTAATTATTTTAAAATGAAGGCTTTTACTCTACATTAACGGAGACCTCATACACCCTGAAGATGGACCACTATCACTTGACGCCCAAGTAAAATATTTATATAAAATTTTTTTTAAAACAGTATGAAGTAAAATGAAGGAGGAAAGGGAAAAAAAAACAATGGATCTGGCAAAAGGAGGCAAACAATAAGAAAACAAGACTGAAAGTGGCTTGAAAGATAAAGGATGTCGGATTGCAGCCTCCGTCTTGTTGTAATGTGCGTCTTGCAGTTTTTGCATTCAGTGTGCAGAGCCCTGGAGAATAGCATCACAACAATGCAACTAAATTCTTCGATCATCTGTTCTCCTCTCAAATCCCTCCTGCCTGATTACAAGTGCCAAGATTACGCTTTCAAGATTCCTCTTAAACAGTGAGAAACAAACAAGTAGCACAGCTCACTCGCCTTAAATCCCCAATCACATATTGGCTGTAATGGTAATCTATGTCTGGGCTTTACCAAATATAGAAGCAATGCGAGCTACAATGGGGTGTAAATGCACTGCTAGAGAGCAAGAATGGGTTCAAATCCCATCTGAAGCTTTTTTGTGGGACATATTCCATCAATTGGAGACAGAGCAAATTGGTGTGACATCGTGACTCCATGTTAAAATCCTGGATAAATACTATGACAAAGACATCAACAGCTGCATCCCCTTGTCAGATCGGGAAGGTTAAATCATATTCCCAGTTCAAACTGCTGGGAGAACTGGTATTTGAAGTCCTGAGAAATAATTCTGACTTTTTTAATGATCGATACAATTTTTAATCACATTCTCAGTGGAACCTTTTTGATCCCTGCACGAGAGAAAAAAGCATTAAAAACAGACCCCTGCTGTTAATAAAGTTTACTTGTTTACCTTTTGAACAGTGAACGTCCGTATGACGTATTCCGCCAACGGCTCCGTCTCTATGAGGGTTACCTTGATGTCTCCGTACACCTCTGTCTCATCGGGCCAGTAACGAACACACTTCACCTGGAAAAGATCATTTTCATTGTCGCCGTGTTTTTAAATGTGTGCTGTTTGTGTTCAGTATCACCCAGGGAGCATTAGGAGGCAGAGATGACGCTAAAGCCAAAATGATCACCATGAAAAATAGAGAGGATGAGTTATGTCTAATTTGTTTATCTTATATCATAAATGGTAACTTAATAATTGACAAATACTGATTCAAACACACTGCAAAGTAATTTGGAAGTGTGACTGAACCTAGAGCTGTAGATAAATACAAACCTGGATAAAGGATTAAAAGTTCATAACTGGGCATTTTTCCTCATTTGGAATTTGGATTCCAGCCAGTAAAATGAACAGAAGTAAGTTAGCATCAGAGCTACGACAACAAAAACTCTGCTACTATTTTTTATTTCTTTATTCTTCCTCGGATGATGAACTCACCCTTCCCACTTCCACCAGGTTTGTAACCATGACAATAGAGGCTGAGTTCTCCTGCCACACCATCCTCCAGAAATCCCTCACTGTCTCCTGCATGGGCCCTGTTAGACAAACACACACACACACACACACACACACACACACACACACACACACACACACACACGAGGTGGAAACATTTTGATACACGTAAACAAGGCATATACACATAGGTTTGTAAATAAGCATATGTTCATTCCAATGCCACGTAAAAATGTCAGCACTGGTAGCACAGACTTACACACACGCAGACACACACACATGTATTCACACAACATCAATCCCAGATAGTAGTTTGGGGGTTTGAGGTAATGGGGTCTTAAATTTGTCAGGGGGGTTTTATACGGCAGTTTAGATTTAGGAGGTTGTGGTAATAGCCTTCCAGTCCGAGAGGACGACATTTACCAGGTGGCTGCTACACACACGCACATACACACAAATAAGATCACACATAGGCATTCATATCTACACAAATGTGGAAGCACACATTGGTGCTTCTCACACACACTTATCACGTCAGTTTAATTACCTTGTGTGGCGATGTAATGTCTGGGTCTGTGGTACCCCTGCGAGACAGAAAAAAGGAAGCATTTTTAAAAAGTACCTCTCCACACTTTCATCGTCTCCATTTTTCCCTTTCATGTTGGTGTTTTCTCTGCAAAACTCTGTTTTTAGCACATTATTTTCTTATATTATTTTCCTAGCTTTCTCACACTTACTTGCTATTCTTTCTATATATTTCAGTCTTTTATACTGCCTCTATTTTTCCCTTCCTTTATTCCTTACTTCCTTCTCTCATTCAGTATAGTTTCTTCTTTCTGCATGCTTCCTTTAGTCCCTCCTACTTTATGTTTCACACCCTCTCATAATAATCTTCCCCTTTGTTTTGCTTTTTTCCCCCCACTTCTCCTCTCTTTGTTAGTCTCCTTCTCGTTCATTCTCTATCACTCTGTCTTTGGCTTGTCTTTACATTCCCCGTTTCCATTTTTTCTCCTTTGGTTTCTCCCATCTCAAAACATTCCTTTCGTTGGATGAAAAGGAAACCAGTCTCCATCCAGCGATTATTTCGCTCATGTCCAAACACAATTCCCTATAAGACGGATAACCTTGTTAAGATGAAAGCATTTATCACTTTCATGTTGCCATTAAGATCACTCTGTGCGCGTGACGTTATCTTCACAGAGGGGATGTGTTTTAATTTTCCAATTCCTTTCATTGCTTCTTAAGAAAAAATTCTAGTCTGCAGAGACTGATTTTGTACCAAATTTATTAAGACTACCATTACAACAGTAAGCTGTGAGCAGGAGATTAAATCAATAAATGAAGCACAATACCTGCAGGGGAGAGAGGAAAGAAGTGGAAAAGAAGGATGGATGGATGGATAAGGGAAGGTAATAAGAGGGACACACAGTGGGAGGTGATGGAATGAATGATGTAATTAAAGTAGGAAGGGGTAAACAAGGACACTTTTCCCAGTGCCATTTATTTATTTGATTTATTTTTGGTGTGTGTCTGTGTGGGTGTTTCTGGGGTGATTGAGTCCAAAAAAAATAAAACACTGATGGTTTCATCTGTTGTGGGAAAGTTGGCTAAGACCCCGACGCACCGGTACATCCATTTGTTAAATTCCAGGTTTTAAAAATGAGGCAATAGTGTTTGTGTGCATATGCATGTGTTTGCATTCGGTTTAAAACTGAGAATGTGAGAGGATACAACCAGAGAGGACACAGTGTCAATGAAGCTCAGCAACTTGACACCACAAGTTTGTGTATATATTTTGTTTTTTGTTTATTCTATTATAGATCTTTTTAACGCAGCTGTCAAAACCACAGGGGTCGGAACATTTGCTGTTGATCTAGGATGTGTGTCCCTGACTGCAACAGGTATACGTTTGTGTTTGACTGTGTATGAGGTTGTTGGTCCATCTTTAGAGGGCTACAGCAGTTAAGTGAAGGGAATGAGGGTCTTCACTGTTCAGACCATTACAACAACAAAAAGTGTGTGTGTGTGTGCGTGTGTGCATTAGTTGTATAAACACTCACGTCAATATAATTGGCATTGATGTAGTCAGAGTGGGGGTCTCCATCCAGCAGCTGCAGCCGGACTCTGGTGTGATCGTCTGTGGGATCAGATAGCACAAAAATACAACAGGCCTAAAGTTACATTTACCCACAGATCGGAACAACTAACTGACTGGATGGGAAACTCACTAACCAGGCCCAAAGTTATGACACTGACCAGCCAACAAATGTAACGGCATTTTTAATTTTGTTGTGCTAATTAAGAGCGCGCTCTTTCAAGACAGGAAAGTCATTGCTTCTGGTCAGCAATACACATCACTGACAGTTCAGTGTTGGTTTCTTTTACCTGAGTAGATAACCTTTAGCCAATCTTGACTAAGCATCAGTAAGTTGTGTCAGGCCCAAACATCCCTGGTTCTTTTGGTACAGTTTTATTTGGACACTTCAGACACAAGTGGGTCCAAATGAAATCTCTACTCTCCCAGTGGTTTGCCAAATGGTAATGTGACTGCTGAATGAAAATAAAGGTGGTTTTGGACGTCTCTTCTGCTTGTTGTTGCTGGATTAGCAAAATCAACCAAAGTGAAATGTGCCTGACTATTTTGTGGACATCACCCCACAGCTGCAGAAATGTTCCTCCATGGTGATGCGACCCAATAAAAGCTGCAAACCTTCCTCCTTTTCTCTCTCACCACTTGGATTTTATCCACGGTTTGCATGACTGTCTGAAGATCAGTGGGGTCCAGAATTATTTCTGTGGCAATTTCTCACAAGTGTAAGCTATATCTCCTGGATGCTCTTGCTGGGATGCATCTTCAGTGATGTTCCTGGAGTCGCAGGGTGTTTCACCCAGGTGACCCAGCTGGGGTTGATCAGGCTCGACTGGCATCCCAGCAGCAGCAGCAGCAGCAGCAGCAGCAGCAGCAGCAGCCAACCACGCATTAGCCCATGTGTAGCTGCTGCTGGGACATTTCTTACATGTAACAATACACTCACAAATTCCTTGCTAGGACCATCAGCGTATCCATCTTTGCGTCCAACAAGCTCACACTGACATATGGCTTATATGTCCTCTTCTCTATCAGTCACTGGTATCAGAATGGGACTCTCTGTCTTTGTTTGTTCGTTCTTCTTCTGCTTCTTCAGCATCTCCACCTCCAGATTCCTGCAGGTCCATTTTTTGTTGTTGACAGTGGTAATAAACTGTGTCAAGAGATGACACAGTTTTAAAAAAAATAATACATTCAGTACATAATCAAATGGTACAGTACATGCACATGTCCAATATCCTCTCCAAACAAGATGTTACATCTCAAAGACACAGTGAAGGTTCAACATCAGTCCAATGTACCATAAAAAATCATGATAATAAATTGATGATCTTTCAACAATTTATACAACGTATAAGAATTTTAGTGTCTTTAAATGTCATTCATAACAGCAGAACTGCTCACCTCACTCGCTGTTCGCCCTCATTACCCAAGTCCTCGTCACCATTAATGAAATCTGCTTTTCCCCATTTTCCCTTTTTTTCCCCCCTTTGAGTGTCAGTTATTTTGTTCTTGTCCCTATAATAGCTATCCATAGTATTGGGACACATGTGACTGATTACCTGTAATGGGAGGCATTGATATATTATTTTTAGTTGTAACATAGCAACAGCAGGTAATTACAGATGATGAGGACAAATAAGAATAATTGCACTGCTTCTTGAATGTTCTTAATTTTGGAAAAGAAAAATAATACGAATTAAATGGCAAACAGCAGGTGAATAAATGTGAGATATTACAAAGTGAACAAGGAAACAGGAGCAGAAGAGCGGTAAAAAATTATGTGGAGCAAAGCTGGCAACTGTAAGATAAAGAAAAACATAAAGGCTCAGAGAAATGGGGAGGATGGAATGGTGTTTCTCTGAAGTCAGGGAAATGTCATCTCATATGTCTGTGTAGCTCATGGTAGTCTTAGCTGCTTGAGTTGATGGCGACTGGCTGGAATCTGGTTTAGAACAAGTGCACATGTGGGCAAATGTTTGCTTGCTGGCTCTTGACTAGCCCAGACTTCTGGACTGTGTCAGAAAATGAGAAAACTTGAGATGGAACAATGTAACAACATCGGTGCTGAAAGCATGAATTAAATTCATAGTATTTCTGCAGGATTTTTTTTTTTAACTCATTCTGAATGAAATTGTTGTGCTTCAAAAACAGAGCTTTTATGTTCTACTGCATGGCCGATGACTCATGCCTTCAATTCAAACCATTTCGTCTGTGTTTATAGAGTTGTATGGGAGCAATCATTTTGTCAAGTGGGCGTTAACATTTTTTCAGTTTTGATGAATATCCTAGAATTGATGTGTGAATTTTCTATTCATGGCTGGCACAAAATGAGGCCCGCAGTGGAGTAAACATACTCAGAAGTAGAAGAAAATTGCAGAGATACTTAACTTTGACTTTAAACAAGCAATATGATTTTAGAACACACAAAATGTATTTGGATTTTCTGTAATAAGGACTGTGCAATGTAGTTGAAAAATATCCCAGAAAGATAACAGCGCACTGTTTATTAAGATGATGTTAGAGCTGATTTGGATTTTTGTAACTACTTTTTAAATTAAGAAGTGAGCAAATGCCATCCACTGATCCAAAATCCAAAAGCTGATATGGATTCTAAATCCAAATAAAGAAAGTAGAACAGAATTTAAAAGTGCATGGACAGTTATTTTCTATCATTTTTAAATACAAGAAAAACATGTTATTATTATGATGATAAGTTAAAGCACCAAAACATTCACAAATAGGCCACTGCAGAATGATCACACAGCCTGTTAAGTATGTAATTCATACTTATTAGGCTGAGCTACCTTTATTATAAGGCTCAAATGTGCAGAAGAGTCATGCTGCAGTTTCTTTTTGTGAAAAGTATATATAAAATAGCCGAAGCCCCGGTGTAGGTGTTGAGTTCAGGCTCATCTCTCCAGTGGAATCAGCCCTTTACATCTTTGTCATATGCTGTTAGTTTATGAACAATAATGTTGAGCAGCTCAAACAATTGAGAGGCAAACAAGGCAAATCCTTCCAGCTGCAATATTTATGGCCAAATCATTCTACCGTTTGGGGTCACTGACTTATAACAAAGTTACATTCAAGCTAATAACTTCCCTTTAGTGACTGCATTAATGCCAATAAGTAAAGTTCCACAAATGATTACATGGCCCCATGCTTTTTTGTGACAACTGCATGTTTTTGTTTAAATAAAGTAATCATATTCTTTAAGGCTCATACTTTGCATTAGCAATGTTGCTACTTTGAGCTGAAAACAACACAAGTTGCTGGGCGTCCCTCAGCTAATGTGAGTCTTTCCTCTGGACTCTCACAGAAGTTTGTTTCAGTGCAGAGGAATAAATTTTGATTTTTTAATGTCACTTATAAATAAAGAAAATTTAGATTCTGAAGGTTTTTGTTGACCCCCCCTCCCCCAGAAGGTCGGGAAGCTTTAATAAGAAGAACATAGGCTTGTGTAAACATTGCTTTTGCCTGAGCATGTTACTTCATTATATGGTACATTAGACTGTGAAGTTTATATGCCCTGTGTGTGTAACATGATGACTGAACAAAAGAAACTAAGTAACATCTTGTTTACAAAATGTTGCAATCAGAGTTAAATGCGAATTCATCCCTTGGCCAAATTACAGCAGGAACAAAGGATTTCATGATCATGTAATATGACAACAAGGCCATCTAGAAAGGTCACGACAGTCAAAAGGAATTACCCCAGGACTGCATTAAAACAGCCGCTGCAAGTATGAGACACGAGCTTTAACTACAGACCATTCATCCAGCCCAGCTCCACAAACTCTGTTAAGGTCAGTGAGTAAAATCATAGAATGTAAATTGTCAGAATAGCAATATATAACACCTTGATTATTGCTTTTAGGATCACCTTGAGGAGAATTATTTGCACAGATTCTGTCGCAGTAATTTTGCAGCTCTGGCTGAGCAGCAACAATGATGGCAGCATGACTCCACTCTGCTGGTACAAGATTCTGTCATCAGCTATCAGTGCACTCACACTCACGCTCTCAACTCTCTCTCACTCACACACACTCACACACACACACACACACACACACACACACACAGCATGTAAAAACAAACAACAGGAGGTAGTCTGCCAGCCGTCTGCTTGTTCGCTCTCTGTCTTTTTTAACTTCTCTTCTTCCTCTCGTATTTTCGGTCTCATCTGCGTCTTCCATTCCTATTCCTCCTTTTCTCTGCTGATCCTGTCCATCTCTGCCTGCCTCCTCCTCTCCTCACTGCTCCCCCTCCGTGGTCCTCTTTCAGTTACCTGTCTCTCCTTCCTCCCTCTCTCTTTCCCCGTACCATCTTGTTCCTTCAGACAGCAGTAATTACGCAGGGCTAGTGTCAGAGGCTGTCATAACACAAGAGCCACTGATATGAGGCTGGAGGAAAGAAGGGAGGGGCCCTTTCCACTAGTCTGCACTGGGAGGGGAGCTTCTAATTGGGCTCAAATAGCAGGAGGTACTGGCTTGAAAACACTACAGATGTGGACACAGGGCACAGGTTTGAAGAGGCTGACAGGGTGTGTATCACTGTGTGTATGAGTGAGAGGGAGAATTGTAGACATCTTTTCATTAGTATGATATATATATATGCTAGCAAAAAAATACTAGAAGCATAAAAAAAGCTTTTGTCAAAATGTAGACCAAGCACGGTTTCAAATACACACTTCAGCGATTACATTTGCAGCCACTTTATTCTTTCACTCCTTTTTCTTTAGAGATTCTTATTCTTGCCCCCCAAAAATCACATTTTATTGCATGAAATGCTTTGTTTGTAGTTTAGGTGTTTTTCTTTAACAAATCTACACTAATGTCTAATATACTAGCATAATGGCCAACTAGTGCCTAATCTGCTGTTGTTCTCAAACAAAGAATGCCTCTTCCACAGGACCCCGGGGGGTGACCTCCAGCGGTCGACTGTGCTCTGCAGGAGAAACTGTAAGTGCATGAAATGTGAGCGCTTTAATAGTAAAACTAAAAACTCACCCTCAGGTCAGGCAATTAGAACTTAACACTAAATCCAGGAATATACAAAGTATATATGTTAATATAAAAATATCTGTTGAATCTTTGTCACTTAGATCTGGCTATAGATCTAGATCTAAAATGTAGAAATGATATGTGCACATGGGCTCCTGTTGGTGTCTGCAGCACTGGAGTAACAACAAAGTCATCAGAAGCTGTGGTGTCCAAGGGCAAAGTGTCACGAACCCATTACTCATTAATGAGCTCCACTCTTCTGCTGAGTCGCCCTATCTTCATAACCTTGCAACTCCCCTCTCTACTTTCCTCTCTTCTCATCTCCTCTCCGCTCTCTGCTTTTAGTTTGGTTCCATTTTCTGCCTCATTTTTTTCTGTCTTCTATTTTCAAAATCTCGTCATTACTCCAGCAGCCACTGTGAAAGTTTTGTTGGGGAGAACTTGTTAACTTGAGGGGGGTAAGGAAAAGGCCAAACCATACAGACTTCTTGGTTTTTTTGGGTTTTTTTTTTTATCTTGGACAAATTCACTGGGGCAGCAGAAAGCTGTAATTTGGAGACATCGGATCAGATTGTGTGTACTGAGAGCCTGCACAGAGGGGCTGTACACAAATAAGCTGAGCAGGAGCCACCAGTCCTAATGACTGCTGTTGTACCACAACAAAAACACAAGCAGCTGTTTTTGCTCTCTCCAATAAATCAAAAGTCATGATACATTTTTTTTATTATATATCACCAAAAGTAAGCCCCGCATAATATACTGCAAATATCAGCAGGAGATAATCTATGAAGTCATTATTTCCCAGTTTTATGAATATATTGCCCTTTTACTGCTTTAAAAGGCCAGCGACCACCCTAAATTGTTCTGGCTTGATGAGGCACAAAAAAAAAAAAATTATTCAGGTTATGTAAGACCATCCACCACGGAAAACAGAACTTCTGCTTTGCATGGCATGGCCTGGATCATATGTGAAAACTAGAATAAACACATAAGCTCTTTTATTAAGACTTGCAAAGCTTTTTTGTCTTTAAAAACACAAGTTTTCACAGCATTTTTTTTTTTGTCTTTCTCCCCGACGACCCTGAGAATTTTATTTTGTATTGGAGTTGCCCTCGGTGAGAGGCGGCGAGCTGGGGTGGGTATTCTTGTATCCCCCCGGCTTGCTGCCTGTACGTCGGAGTTTTCACCGGTGGACGAGAGGGTAGTTTCCCTGCGCCTTCGGGCTGGGGAACGGGTCCTGACTGTTGTTTGCGCTTATGCGCCGAATGACAGTTCAGGGTACCCACCCTTTTTGGAGTTGCTGGGTGGGGTGCTGGAGAGTGCTCCATCTGGTGACTCCATAGTCTTGCTGGGAGACTTCAACGCTCACGTGGGCAATGACAGTGAGACCTGGAGGGGCGTGATTGGGAGGAACGGCCTGCCCGATCTGAACCCGAATGGTGTTTTGTTATTGGACTTCTGTGCAAACCACAGTTTGTCCATAACAAACACCGTGTTCGAACACAAGGATGTCCATAAGTGCACATGGCACCAGGACACCCTAGGTCGCAGGTCGATGATCGATTTTGTAATCGTATCATCAGATCTGCGGCCGTATGTTCTGGACACTCGGGTGAAGAGAGGAGCTGAGCTGTCAACTGATCACCACCTGGTGGTGAGTTGGATCAGGTGGCGGGGGAAGATGCTGGACAGACCTGGCACACCTAAACGTACAAAACAATGTGACATTTTTTTTTTCCTGGTATTTGGATGTAATAAATGATTTTTTTTTTTTCTGTGCCTTTTCTAAACCTCAAACAAAGCACCACGAATAATATGACCACGATATAATTTGGTTCAAAATTACAATTTAATTAAATGTCACGTAAAAGAAACACAGTCTGACACTGAATAGCTCTGTGATGAGTTCGGGAAAAGGACCTTTCAGTTAAAGCTGATGAGACTGGGTTTGTTTTTGTTTTAAAGAGGGCTAGACAAAGTAATTACTGGGTTATTGATATTGAACAAAACCTTATTCACCTCCAGCAGATATTACATTATGGTCATTTGAGCATATGAGGTAGTAAAAACCTCCATACCCGCTCTTTTATATTTCAGTGTCTTTCCAGCTGCCTGAAGAGAGCAAAAAAATAAAAGAGCTTCCGATTGGAGAATAAAGAACGTTACGCTTCAGTATGCCCATTAGGTTATACTTTTCAGTGCTGGAGAGATAACGTGGCACTATTACAGACAAGATGCATGATGGGAGACTTCTGCTATTAAAAATACTACATTTCATAACCCCTTTATAAATAATATCCCCTTTCCTTCTGATCCTACCTCCTGTGATGATGATAGAGGTTAAAGGATCATGAGCATAAGGAGGACATGTCACTGCTTTACCTATTTGACACTCAAATATTTAAAAAGGGATTAGACAGAAGCCATGTGGTATTTAGTAATATTGTATTTTCATAAAAGCAAATCAAACCAATGGTTTAAAACAAAATCTAACACGTTACTTGTTAATTACACCGTTGGAAAGAGGGACGACTCTGAGGAATTATGCCGTCATAAACAGACTGAGCTGAGAAGAATAAAAAAAAAATGCTCAGAGCAGCACGTTGAAACTGCTGAACAAGATGTTTCACTCTTCTATTATCTCCTTCCTTCCTTCCTTCCTTCCCTCTCCTCTCATGTCTTCTCTTCTCGCCTCTCTTTTCAGTAGCCACTAAGCAGGGATTGTGTCTGTCACAGATATACTTAATCAGTTAACTCCCTATGGAGCTCAACTCACTCACGGAATACACTCCGCTGTCGGAGCGGCTCAAGGCATTAGGGAATTTAATAGCATGTGTGATTGAGTATAAGTGTGTATATGGGTTAGAGAGAGACTGAGTGGCTTGTGTTAAAATGTGTCTTCCCTTTTCTTCCTTAAACGCTTGTATGTTCTGAACATTTTTGTGGATATATGTTGACAGGTTTGTGTGTGAGCATTTTGAGGACATATCTCAATAGGTTTTTGGTGCTTACGTTCTATATTTGTTCCAGTGTCAGCAACTTATGCATGTGTTTACCTCAGCATGGATGGAAGTGTGTGTGTGTGAGTGTGTTGGGGGAGGGTATAATAGTGTGTAATAGCCTATTAAGACCAGAGCTCCCTGCAGCTGATGTGTCAAAACAACACAGAATGCTGTCGACTTACACAAAAACACACAAACACAAACCTCAAGATGAAATTTCCAGCTGTTTGAAGGCTGTCAGGTGCAAAAGAGACAGAGAGAAAGATGAACGGAGGAAAGAACGTCAGCTTTAAAGTTAAACAGCAGACCTGTGGCTCAAAATATGTTTTGCAACCATGTTGTCCATGGGAGACATAAAAAATGCTTTACTACCACACAAGTGAACAACCGCTGTTTCATTAAATAACAATAAATCATCCATCCTCTTCTGTTTGTCCAATTCACTGCAAATTCATTTAAATGTAAACAATTCAATCTTTGGCCCTTTGTGAATGTGTCAGAATGTGACTAATATATAAACTCAGTATGTATTAGTCACATTCAGAGTTCTGAATCTCTGCTAGTAAAAATAAATAAATATATTTTAAGATTTAATAATAATAATAATAACTTAGATTTATATAGCGCCTTACAAGAAATCCAAGTACGCTGAACAAAAAGACAAACAAACAAAAAAAACTAGGAACTGAAGGCCTTTTTGAACAGGTGATTTTTCAACAGTTTCTTAAAAGTGTCCAGTGATGGGATATTGCGAAGCTGAGTAGGGAGAGAGTTGCAGAGAGTGGGGGCTGCCACACTGAAGGCTCAGTCCCCAAAGGTATGGAGGTTGGTGCGAGGGACAAAGAGCAGAGGACCGTAGTGTCCGAGGCTGTTTGTATGGGTGCAAGAGGTCAGACAAATACTGAGGGGCCAAAGCACTGAGGGATTTGTAAGTGAGGAGAAGGATCTTGTACACAATGTGAGACTTTACTGGGAGCCAATGTGGGTGGGGGGGGGGGTGATGTGTTGCCAGACCTTAGTGCAGGTTAAAAGCCTGGAAGCTGAATTGTGGACATACTGGAGCCTGTCCAGGGCTTTGCCGGCGATCCCGAGCAGTAGTCCAGCCAGGCATGGATAAGAGTCTCTGCTATAGAATCAGTAAGTAAAGGCCGGAGTCTAGAGGTATTTAAGAACCATACCTGAAGATCTGATTTCACCAAATTCCCCTTCAAGGCTGCTTCCAGCTTGGATCGTATGTTTAAATTACTCCCTGAAAGTCATAATTTCTGCATGCATATCTATCATCTCCTTCTTTACATCCACGAATCTTCTCTGTGGTCTTCCACTCTTCCTCCCACTTGACAGTTCCAGGTCCATATATTCACTATCCCTCCTCTGCGTATGTCCAAACCATCTCAGCTTTGCCTTTCTGTCTCTCGTCTCCAAACTGCTCAACCTGAGCTGTCCCTCTGAAGTACTCATTTCTAATTTTGTCCCTCCTGGTCACTCCCAGTGAAATCTTAGCATCTTCAACTTTGCCACCTCCAGCTTGGCCTCCTGTCCTCCAGCAGGTCTCACTAGCATCTTGTAAACCTGTCTCCCTGACACCCGTCTCCCTTTCATTCACATACATGTATTCTGTTTGCTTCTGACTTTCATTCCTCTTCTCTCCAAAGCATACCTCCACCTCTCTCTTCCACTCCAGATTATAATGTCATCTGCAAACATCACAGTCCATGGAGACTCCTGCCTGACCTCATCTGTAAGCCTGTTCATCACCACCAAACTAGAAGGGGCTTAGAGCAGATCCCTGATGTAATCCCACCCCCACCTTGAACCCATCTGCCATTCCTACTGCACATCCCACTACAGTCTCACTGTCCTCATACATGTCCTGCACCATCCTCACATACTTCTCTGCCACTCCTGACTTCCTTGTGCAGTACCACAGTTCCTCTCCTGGTACCCGATCTTATGCTTTCTCTAGTTCCACAAAGATACAGTGAAACTCCTCCTGACCTTCTCTACTCTTCTCCATCAACACTCAGTAAACATCACATCTGTAGTGCTCTTTCTCTGCGTGAAGCCATACTGCTGCTCACTAATCATTACCTCTACCTAGCTTCAACTGCATTCTCCCATAGCTTCATGGTACAGCTCATCAGCTTTATCCCTCTGTAGTTACTGCAGCTCAGTACATCACTTTTGTTCTTGGAAATTGGCACTACTACATTTCTTCTCCATTCCTCGGCCATCCTCTCAATCTCCAAGATTGTGTTAAACAATCTGGTCAAAAAGCCCACTGCCCTCTCTCCAAGACATCTCAATACCTCCACAGGTATGTCATCTGGACTAACCACCTTTCCACTCCTCTTTATACAGTAGCTGCACTCACTTCCTCCGTGCTAATCCTCTCCACTTCCTGTTTCACTAACTGTCCTCTATCCGTCCTCCTCTCTCCCTTATTTTCTCCATTCATACGCTCTTCAAAGTACTCATCCATCTTCTCAATACACTTTAATGACCCTAACCTGCTGCACATCTCTCTGCTTAGCCAATTGATTCAAGTCCCTTTCCTGTTCCTAAGTGTCCAGCATCACATACAACTCACTATCAGCCTTTTTCTTTGCCACATCTCTTATTGCTGAAAGCCTGGCCTCCAAGTACTTCTGTCTACTTTACCTCCCTGAGCAACTCACATTTTCTTTGCTAACCTCTTCCTTTGAGTACTTTCCTGTACTTCCACATTCCAAGTCTCCTTGTCCTCTTTCCTCTGTCAGGAGGATAAACCAAACACCTACTTGGCCGTTTCCTTCAGCACTACAGCAGCACTTTCCCAGTCATCTGGTATCTCTTCCCTACCACCCAGAGCCTGTTTCCACTTCTTCTCCCTGAACTCTTCTGGATAAGATGTAGTCTACCTGCATTCACCTTCCTCCACCTACGTTCCTCCATCTTCTTGATGTGTTCATCACTGCCATTTCCATCTTTTTCACAAAATCTACTTCCAACTAACTGTCTTTGGCATTTCTTTCCTTAACTTAACAGAGGTGACAAGAAAGAGTTGGGTAGGTATTGTGATGCCTACCCAACTCCTCCCATATATATATATATATATATATATATATATATATATATACACACACACACACACACACACACACACACACACACACACACACACACACACACACACACACTTTCTCTCTCTAGAGAAACCGATGGCAATGTTTCACCCCAAATCCAGTACCTTAAGATTGTATGCTAAGCAGCAGGAAGGAGGCCGAGGACGAGTGAGATGAAACAACAAAGATCCATAAGCACATCAGGAAGATATACTTGTTGAAAACCTCATGCAGCAGAAACCCGAGAAAGAGAGGAGCAAGAACAGGAACCATCACAGAAGGACAGGTCCCTGCACGGCATGTACCACTGGCAGATAGAAGAAGTGGCTGATATCACAAACTTCTACCACTGGTTGGACGCGGCTGGGCTGAAAGACAGCACAGAGCAAACTCTAAGCACAAGATCGAGATGCTGGGGTCTACGACACATGGCAAGACCCCAGGTGCAGGCTGTGCAGAGACGGCCCTGAAACAATCCAGCACAGCATGGTGCAAGATGCTAGCAGGCAGAACACACATGTACCACTATAACCAAGTGACTGGCATACAGTAGTATACAGGAACATCTGTGCCAAGTATGGCCTGGAAGCCCCGTGGTCAAAATGGGCTCTGTCCAGTAGAGCACAGCCCTAGGAACAGCTAAGATACTGTGCAGGTGTGTGTGTGTGTGTGTGTGTGTGTGTGTGTGTGTGTGTGTGTGTGTGTGTGTGTGTGTGTGTGTGTGTTGCACTGAAAGGCAAAATCGTACTTTAGTGGGTCTATTACTAGTGCATTCTTTTAAAAAATTCATATTGTAGAAAACTACTTTTTTCATAATTGAATCCAAAATTATAAATTTTGCATAGATTCAATATTCATTCCTCAAAAAGTGAAATATTTGTAGCCATAATCATCAAAATTAAAATTTTGTTTTAATTTGATGCTTATGGCTTATTGCTCATGAAAATCAAAAATCCAGTATGATTAGAATATTTCCTAAGTTCAATCAAAAGAAAGAATCTGCAATACAGGAGCGTCCAACTTCTGATAATTATGCCCATCTGTACACTCGGTGAACAGTTGGGTTTGCTTTAACACAAATGCATCACTGTAGAGCGGCATGGAGGCGATCAGCTTGTGACAGTGCTGAGGTCGTATTGAAGCCCACGTTGCTTTGATAGCAGCCTTCAGCTCATCTCTATTTTTGGGTCAGGTGTTACTCATCTTCCTCTTGACAATACTCCATAGATTGTGACATTCAGGCCAGGCAAATTAGCTGGTCAATTAAGCAAAGTAATAATATGGCCAGCAAACGATCTGGCAGTGGTTTTTTGGCGCTGTACTAAGTCCTGCTGGAAAATGAAATCAGAATCTCCATAAAGCGTTTGAGCAGACTGAAGCATCAAGTGTTTTAAAATCTCCTGGTAGATGGTTGACTTGATTTTGGACTTGATAAAACAAGGAGGACCGCCCATCACCAACACCAGCAGATGAAATGGTACTCCAAATCATCACAGACTGTGAAACTGTGTAACTTCACACTAGATTTCAAACACCTTGGATTATGTGCCGCTCCTCCAACCTCTAGGACACTGATTTTCAAATGAAATGCAAATTTGACCTTCACCTGAAAACAGGACTTTGGAACACTGAGCAGGCTTCTGATCTCTCTGGTTCAGGAGCAACTTCACATTAGAATCTCAACAGTTGTAGCTCCTTTCCTGAAGATATCTGTGTGTGGTGGCTCTTGGTGAACTTTCCTGTAATCCTCTAAAGGCAGTGGTCATTCCTGATGTTTGTACACCTTTTTTTTAACCACACTTTGCCCTTCCAGTTAACTTTCCATTATATGCTATATCCATATGCTTCGATACAGCACTCTGCCAAAAGCCAGCCTTTCAGCTTCTGTGGAAATGTCAGTGATCATGGGGAAGACAGCTGTCAAGACAGCAGTCTCACCCACGATTGTGGTTGTGTGTACTGAACTAGGCCAAGAGACAAACGGTATTTATAATAATTGGATTTGATTTTCATGAACCATAATCATCAACACTAAAACAAAAAAGGCCCAAGTGTAATAATTATAGAATATATGAAGAGTTCAGATGGCAAAGCCGCTAAACGCCACCTCCGTCAAAAATGAAATAATGGAATCCTTTCCACACGTACTATACACAATCACATTATTTCATTTCATAACCCACTAAATATCTGTCTCTGCCTAGTCTGCATTATTGATGTGTTCTCAAAAGTCTCTAAAAAAAGACTTCCCATTGCCCACAAAAGCCTCTACATCCCTAGAACCAATCAGAACACAAGCTCGAATCACGTGATTTGAAGTATTTTCTGTGCCGCTGCACTGAGGAGCCGGCTTCTGTTGGTGGCGATCAGACTGTAAACTCAGCTGTAAGTGAGTCTAGCATTATTTTGTGTGTAGAAAAAATATTTAGCAATCAAACTTGAATATTTAAAGGGAATAACGAGATTTCCGGGCGGCGGAGCAAGTTGGGCGGCTCGGCGTGTACCCGCATGTGGGTGGCACTGGTCACAGCCCCCCCAATTTGCATCCCTCTGTTGTCACGACCACCGCGGCGTAATATCAACTATTCTGTTATTGCTGAAACAAATATGCCGCCATTCTGTGCTATTGCGGTTGTACTGTGTGAATCTGTGTAGAAATATTTTCATGATATTCTAATATTTGGGCCTTTTGCCCTCATTCACACTGAAGAGAATAATTGCGTCTTATCCGAAAATGTACGGCACAAAGGTATGGATATGGATGAACCTACCCACCCCCCTTAATCCCCAGAAATTATGAATTTCTAATTTATTCTGTTCTTTCATCATTTTCAATGTTTTCAGTTCAATCAAAGTTGATTTTTCTGCTCTTAGCTATGTCTTTGTGGAAGAATTGGATTTAGAGGTTTGTTAAAAAGTAGGGAAATGACTATATTTACATTTTTGAAAAAAGGCAGTTTGTTCTCTCTAATAATAACCTCACCATTGCCTGTAAAATCAAATTATCATAAGAGTCAAATTTAAAAAAAGAAGCTATTTAAAAAGAAAAGTGTTCAGGCGGACTTAGAGTTTTTCTGAACTCTTCATATCAAAGTTTGCTTTTTGAATTAAATTACAAAAAAAAAGAAATTCTTCAGATGCACTTGTACAGTTGTCTAGACAGCAGCACATCTCATTAATTCTGTATCATTCATCAACAATCAATTACCCCACACTGTCAATGATCACAGCTCATCATTGTTAGTTATCAATGAATATCAAACTGTCAACCCCCTGACGTTTTAGAGTGATGAAATATAATGACTCATTATCCTCCACCTTCTAATTAAAAATACAATCATTGGTAAAACCATTACTTCAGCATCCTTTCCACCACCTGATGCTTTTTGGGGATAAACAGCAGTCATTAAAAATCAGCATCAAAATTCTACATGTTTCGTGATTACCGTGTCATTGTTACCCCCCACTGCATCTGAAGAGGAACAATGATTAACAGCAATCACCTTCAACAGTGTCAATAATACTGCCGCTGGCATTAAAAAAATCAGCCTCATTATTAACATTATTTGTGTGCATCCCTCCTGGTGGGAGCTGCAAAGGAAACCATTTCATCATCTGGTGGCTCTGTGAGACTCTCAGATGTGATCAGTCTGTCTTCGAGTCCTTTTTGTCTGATTTTTGTCTGAATTTCTTCCCCTGGCGCAGTGTGTTCACTCTTTTCCAGCTTTAGGTGTGTTGTTTAGGCGGCTATGCTAGTGCACAGTATGGGCACTCTCAATGCGCCTATACTAAAGCAGCCTGTACTAAAGCATGAAGTAGTGAACGTGTGGAGCCGAGGGTTTTGATTGTTGTTTTTTCCTCATTAGCATACTCAATAACGTCAGCACATTGTTAACACAGCAATTACGATATTATCATAGACGATACATATCGCACACCCCTAATTCCAAGTAGAGAAATCAAAACAGGAAAAGGAAAACTCATCCATCATTGAAAGCATCACATTATCTTCTTAAATAAATGAAACCCCAGGCTGCAGAGTTTCATTACATTAGGATGGATTCAAGCTTGCTGTTATTGCCTATGCAAAGAATTCAGCACTAAAAGTCAGAATGTCACTAAAAGTTCAGGTTGTTCTACCCTGCTGAATGGCAGTAGTAATGAGCGGTGTGATACTAGGTTAAAATCACAATAACAGGTTTCACAGTCTGGAGGAGAGTCTTTAAGCAGCCACTGCCCAGTGCCAGGAACTTTATAAAGGACCACACATTGAATCTATTTAAAGATGTTTAGGTCATAAATTCTAACATCACTTCCTAAATGTGAGTTTTTTTTACATTACATTGCAGATTTGTTTTGAAACAAGACCGTGCATTTCTAAAATACTTGTCATGAAAAAGAGGTTTTGAAAAAAAAAAAGGAAAAACAAAGAAGAAAAAAAAAAAAGTCAAATTCCTCTTACTGTATGTCTGTGGGTGGAATAATACTGCAGCAGTGCTGCACTGCTACAAGCAATCAAGCACAAACTAGACTGCTGTGATCTGTACAAGCCTGAGTGGAGGAGTGTGTGTGTGTGTGTGTGTGTATGTGTGAATGCAGACTGCAGGTATAGGACTTTCTTATTTGTTCAGAGCATGTGTTTATTTGTATAACTGTGCGCGTGTCTGTGAGCGCGCGTGTGTGTGTGTGACAGCTTGGAGGATGCTAATATTTGTTGTGGTTCTTTGGTCAAACACTTCAGAGGAGTTGTTGGCGCTCTGAGTTCAGAGCAGCTCAGCAGACGTGTTGCGAATCTGAGCCAGAGAGGATGAGAGAGGAAGAGGGGAGACGCACTGTGTACAGATGCATATAAAACTAACACACACAGCTGCAGTCTCTCACACACATACACGCTTGTGCTTGTTTTTAAAACCTTCCTTGCCTGTTCACTTTATTTTGTTCACACAGCACCTTGTCCACACAATGCCCTCATTTTCTCCTGCTTTTATTTTTCCCTTTCAGACACACACACACACGCACACACACGCTCATTTACATCACCTTTGCTGTAATGAGAAGCAACATGATGCAGGAGGGGATCCTGATTATGCCGCTGACGCTTGGAGGTGTAACACCAGGTGCACTGTGTGTGTGTGTGTGTGTGTGTGTGTGTCTTGGAGAGAGTACCAGCCTGTGTAATGATTCTTATTCACCGTACACAAACATACATTGGTGAACAGAAAGAGATGTGAAAGAGAAGAGAGCGAGAGAGGAACAAGAAGCAGTGAGGGTAGGTTAAAAGAAAGGAGGGAGCCAGAGGCAGCATACAATGACTGACGCAAGACAATGAATGGAATAAGTTTGCACAAGAAATTAGCAACAGAGAGGAGATGCATTTATATTTATAAAGACGACATGGACAGAACGGCAAAAAAAGACCTAAAAGTGGGGAACAAAGAGAGAGACTGATAAAAGAGGAGAACAGGAAGACTGTGGAGCGGCACGTTCTCACTTTGAAAATGTCAAATATTTAAGATTTTTGTCTACACTGAAGAAAGTCACAAAGCTTTCAGATATGATGAATCAATTTTTGCAGCTAAGGGGCTAAACGGTGCCTTTTTGTCTTTTTCACCATAAACATAAAATGGGGATAATGAGATGCAGAAAAAAACTGAATGCAACTGAGAAAAGAGAGAAGTGAGAAACTAAAGTTCAGTGGCTGTAAGGAAACCAGACTGCAGTCTGTTCCCAGCAGAACACATATCACTAATGAGTTACATAAAAAGTTAATGTTTTATTTTCAATTTTCCTCTCGGGGAAAATGAAGTGCAGCTGAACAAAGAGGGCACATATATGCGAGTACATCTATATTTGCATATTATGTACTGTTTTTGGCAGAAACGGAACAGGAAGAATTAAAATTCTCTATTTAGTTAAATAACAAATATATTACAGCAATAGTTGTTTTTATAGATTCCAAACTGTTTTTGTTTTTGAGGTTTATGGTGCAGTTAGTCCCAGTGATGCAAAAAGCCATATGAAAAAATCAATAAGCAAATCAATGATCATTATGTGTAGGTTAGACAGATGCTTTCTGAGATATATTAAAGAAACACCACAGTGACTTCTAACTTTGTTATTGATTTGATGCAGTTAGTGAGAAAATACATTTTCTCAGCAGTCAGGTAAAATACTACAAATATGTCTTAACAAACAGATACTTACTATCCATTTCTCTGTTTTTAAAGCAATGGTGGCCAACATGCTTAAACTTACCATTTTTCTTCTTTCAAATCTGAATAAAACTGTTGTGGAAATACCAATAAATTTCCCTCCTGGGACTGCCCAACTGAACTCATCTGTTTAATGTACAACACTGTATTTTCTAGTAAGCTGTATCAGGCAGAGTGATTAATTTTACAGCGTGAAGGCCTCGACAGACCAAGATTTATACACTGTAACTTTTTGTAGCCAAAATCAATTCATTAAAATGCACTAAAATTAATCGAAGGATCTATTCGAGAGGGCAAAATGCAGCCAACTTCAATCTTTGATATGCAGATTTCCATGATTTTCCAGTAGTGAACTATATGCAGAGTGGTGACCTTTAAAGGGACAGAATGATGCCCAAAATAGCAAAACATGTATCATTAATATAGCTATCCAAGTAAAATGCAAACTGCCTGACAATGTCATACACAGTAGAAATAAACACTCCAAATCAGTTGTAGGAGTGTGACGATAATAATAATAATAATAATAATAATAATAATAATAGACAAAAGGCAATCAATGATGGCCATTACCATATCACACACCTGAATGCATCACCTCCAGCTTTCATTTTTTCCTCTCGGCTAACACAAAGACCTCCACACATGGAAATACATGCGTGCGGTTCTTCCTCCATCTTTTTCAGGATGCTCACTGATATAATGCATTCCTCAGAAGCTTACCATAACTTTCACCACTGCAACTACTAAACATGATTCCAACCTTAACCCTAAAGCCACAATCTAACCATCAAAAAAGCTTCAAAAAAATACAACAAAAATAGACATTAAAAATAAGTTGTATTTTTAAGCTGGGCGAGAGCTACAAAGTGTAATGCACAAGCACACGTAACTTTTCTGCACATATGTAAATGCTCACCAATAAATGTATTTTAGTTTGAAGAAATGCCTCTGTTGAATTATGAATGACCATATGGGAAGATCGGTGTATGAACTGAGAGCTGAGAGTGAAAATAAAAGAAAAAGAAGCAAAGGAGGGAGGAGGAAATGGAAGCAGACAGATGCCTATAATGAGGAAACACTACTGCGCTTTGCCTCAACCCATAAACTCTCAGTGCTGATCAGATAGGATGAACAGATGGATAGAGTCACTGGAAAAGAGAGGAAGAAACTAAAGAGGGGAAAAGATGAAATGAGAAAATGGTAAATGAAGAAAAGGATTTGAATTGGAGGTAAAAAAAAAAAAAAATGGTTAAAATTTCAAGAAAAGAGAAAGGCTGAGGTGAAAAGAGATGACATGATGGGAAAAGTGCAGTGGGAGGTGATGGACAGGAGGGAAAGGGGTAGAAAAAAGTCAAATGAAGAACAGGGAGGTGAAAAGAGGTTGATTGGTGCGAAAAAAGGAAAAAATAAGATTGTAGATGAAAGATGAAAAGGAATTGGGAAGAGAGAAAAGGCAATTGCAAAAAGGGAGTAGTGAGAAAAGGAAGTTGTGAGTGCAAGTGGGGAGAGAAGAGAGGAGGGAAGTGTTGAGTAGATGGGAGGACAGGAGGCTGGTAGATTAACATTTATTTAGTGTGCTGAAGGGATTTCAAACATGGCATCAACCGTTTGTGTTGGCAGATGGCCGGAGGAAGAGTGTGTTAACACTTCAACTCGAATCAGCCCTTTCCAAACTGTTCCAGAGAGAGAGGGAGAGGGAAGGAGAGGTGGTAAAAGTGTGCATTAGTGTGTGTAAGAGCAAGGGAGGAAGAAGTGTGTTACTGAGAAGTCACACACAGGAAAGTGTCCTCACAAGGACAGAACAATTATCACAGCTGCCTCAGAAGCGATTTAAAGGGTTAGAACTGAAATGTTGGTTCAAATCGCACAAAGCCAGATCACAAACTCAGGCTCCCCTCACAGTGATCTGTGGAGGCTCAATGGGCATTTGTTTGGGTTAGAGATGCTGTTACTAGACTGACACCCAAACGACCTTTGAGGCAATAAGATCAGATGTTAACCAATAAACATAGATGCCACTTGAACCCCTATTTTACATAAACCCCTCCCACCTTCCTGCTGCCACTTATGGGGCTGCTGCTGACTGAGTTTGGGTCATCAAGCTGCACAAAAGCTGTCCTGTGGTACTGTACAAATACATCATGTGTAATATAAACTGTGTTTAGGTTCACCTAAGGTGACTGAGTGGATGCAAATGTGATAGAGATAGTGTATGATGCTGTGTGTTTGAGGCAGTCTTAAGCTCCAAAAACAGAAAGCAAATCATTTGTTTCAAAAAGCAACTCAAAGTTTAAGCTGACAGAAGTAAGAAGATAGAGGAACCGTTCACCCATATTTAAAGTTTGAGCTTTAGCCAGTTTTTCTGTCTCTCAACACACTCCTTGTTCTAATAAAGATACTGAACAAAGTCATTTGCCCCGGGGCCTTTTGAAACATTTTCCCAAGAAAATGAGCCTTTATATAATCACAGAAAGCAAGATGGACAGTTTCCATTACTAGGTCCTTGTAATTAAAGGATTTGTACTAATAGCAAATTTATCATAATTCCTGTTGGCTATCAAGTCCTTGACAGGCTATTTCATTTCAGCACAGTGTTTCATTTTAAAGCCTTCAGGTTACAACAGTGTCTTTGCCTTGACATCTAAACCTCTGTAATGAGATATGTACACACACAGATCTGAATTGCCAGAGCACACACACACATGCACGCGCGCGCACACACACACACACACACACACACAATTTACATTTACAAGTGCAATCTTCTGGCCATGTGGAACCATGCATGCTCAAACATGTACATACGCATACACTCCCATAAGGAACTTATTAAAACTTCAACCAAACAATCCTCTTCTGTAGCCTAATAGAGGCCTGAGGTTGCCATGTACAACAAACAAGTGCACAAACACACCTCTAGAAAACATCCAATCAGACAAACATCATTTGTGCACACAAAATTATCACAAATACTTGACATATTCACATGCTAAATCACCCTCTAATGACCAAACACAATCACGCTTATGTTTCATGCCGTATGGGCCCCGCTCTGACTATCATTACAGCAGCTGTCTTTGCTCCAAAATGAACGTTCATTTAGCAAAAAAAAGTCTCTGTGAATAAAATCAGGGCTGCAGGCTTTGATCATCAGGAAGGATTGAAATAAATCCCTCTGCAAACTCAAAGTTATTTTTTACATGTGTATCAGACTTACCAAAGACGGGGATATGAATTTCAGTCGACTTTGATATTGTATTATTTAAAAAGAAGGGGCTGTCGTTGTGCCAAAAAAATAATTTTCCTTCTGCATAAACTTAAATCAAAATACAATTCAAAATTATTTTTTTCCTATCAGGATTATAAACCTTTCCCCAGTAATTTAGGGTATATGTGTAAGACCATCCAACAAAAGAAAAGCACCAATAGTGAGGTTATTAACCTTTGGCTTTATTATTGCAGTCATAACAAAATAGCAGCATTTGCAATGTTGTATTATTTGTCAAATTAAAAAAAAATGAAACAGCATTTACACCACAGTGTTTAACTACATCGTGCTCACAAGTAAAATAAGGGACATCATATTTTCAAATGGTGAAAGTACCAGTGCAACACTGCCTTCATCCACGAGGTTTGTATTATTGGTGTTATGAGGCCTTTAACTTGCAGATCTAGAATATGTTTTCAGTTATAATCAAGCGATATTGCATCCTTCCAGAAACTGACAAAGAAGAGCAAGAAAAAAAAATGTTCTCACAGATGTTAAGTTTAAAAAAAACATGTCGACAATCTAAGATGATAATTCTGCCTGACAGGAGAGACTGTAAGTATGTGACTGATGAATCTGATATTGGTTACATATTATCATATTTCATGATAAAATTATGCAAGAAAAAAATAATCCAGTGATGAGGTCCCTCTCCTTGTCTCCGGAAATATGAAATGCAAAGAGTTTAAGAGAGTTTTTTTTGTTTGGTTTTTTTTTCCCCTCAAGTCTTTTTTTCTGCAAACCAGATGTTGAAGAATATAATTTAAGGTGCAGTCCTAGCCTAATGCACAGACTTATTTTTTTTTCTATTGATTTAATTGATTCATCTGAGATCAGTGTTTCAGTAAAATTAAAAGTGGTCTGCTCAGTGTTTTGGTACATCTGTCAAAGTCTAGTTCAAAACCAGAACCAAGCACCGCCATCTGACTGTCACCAGATGACTCCATCCAAAACCCAGAGTCTGGTGGAGCGAGTGATTGACTGGTTAAAGAAAACTTCAAGCACATATGAAGCCACATACAGTAAGTATGGACCTGAGCGCTCCAGCTAAAGAAAAGTCTCCTTGATACCAAAGTATATTTTTATACCAGTGATTGGCCCACCGCTGCTTTGTCTCCTTAATCGTTTCTAATATGATGAAAACTCTACTGGTGAAATTCAAAAGGTTTCCATGATGATGCATTTCAGATACAAACAGTGGCCGTAGAGGACTTTGTGGTACACATGAAGTAATTTGTTCAGATGTTTTGATTTGTTTCTATGTTTTGTTTAATGAGACAAACCAAAAGCCAGAACAGCAGACCTGCCGGGGTGGGAACAACAGGGGGGGGGGATACTCCTGAAAACGTGACTTATGAAGTTTTGGGTGTTTTAAGAAACATAAACAATCCTCTAATCCATCATGTATTCATATTTATTTACTATTGTAAAAATCCCTCTCTTTCACTCTGTGCCTCTTCACAACTCTCTGCGGTGCTGAAAAACAAACAGCAGTGTGTACTTTTTATCTGATTTCATATTCTTATCATTCATATTCTTACTCAGGGCTTCATTTGTAAATCAGAAGTTCCTGTACCACAGAGAGGGTACAGTTCTGATGGGTGAGGAGTGAGAAAAATTAACAGAATGGACCAATAAATAAATAAATACACAAATGCCTGAAGAACAGTGGACAGCACACGCTAGCTTATTAGACACAAGTAAAATGTCATCGCACACAATTCATTATTATTAATATTATACACTTTACAAGCAGAGCATCCCCAAAATTAACACTGTGAAAGCTTTTTTTCTGTGCTCAAAATAGTGACATGTGGCCTAATAGAGATGTGTTGTCTCTGTGGGTCCATAGACACTTGGTTTTGAACCATTACACAGGATTTTTTTAAATTAATTTTCAAATTAATCTCAGCCCAAAGACAATACTTATTCTTCCAAAAAAAATATTATTTTAATTAAGAAGTATCAAAACAGCAAAACAGAAAACAAGTCGATACATTTGACAGAGCATATGATGCCAACTTTTGGCACAATTTAAACAGAAGCCTAAAAATATTTATGCTTAACACCAAACCCTGATGTTTTTTGCACTGTCTGAAATGCACTGCAGGGTAAGTGTGAGCAAGGCATGTGGGGGGGAGCCGTAAGGTTGATGCTGGTATATTTTACCAAATGGGTAATTAGTGAAAGCCAGTGGTTACAAATGACACAGAGCACACCAAACCAAGCCAAAGCTTCAGGCTGGACGGAGCAAAGTTTTTGTACCGCAGAAAATCCAGATGAAGAAAACACTGAGCCATGAAGCTCAAACAAAATTAGTCGCTCCAAACAAAAGCACAGCAAGAGGTACTAAAATCAGTTAAAATAAGCAATACCAAATCAAACCAGACTAAAATAAACCAGACTAACGCCTCACGAGGCGACATTACAGTTCAGACTCAACTAAATGACTAACACAACCACATTCAGCAAAAAGTACTGCAGGAGTATTCATTCCTGTCATTGCAGTACTCACAAGCGATGATGTTGCCATAGCGATTCTTGTTGCGGTTCTCATCCTTCTTGGCCGTTTCCCAGGGTGCCGTCTGTCCCTCTGCCAGGGCCTAAACATACACATGCCCACATGCATGTGCACACACGCACACACACATACAAATAAGTTTCATGTTCAAGTATGAACACATAGAAATATGCATGCACATATGGTCTGATGCCTAGAGCTTGTATGCTGACACATGGGCTGGCAGAAGTTGAAACAGTAAAATTATTATGAATATAAATGAAAAGACAATCAACAGTCCACAGCTTAAGCATGACTACACCCTCACAAAAAAAAAAAAAAAAGGATAAAGGCAGTACTTATTATTTGTCAACTTGGATGTCCGAAAGTTCGACTTTCCAATCAGTAAACACACCACAGAAGTTATGGTTAGATATTTTGTAGTGGTTCGTTCAGCTGAACGGACCATCAGAACCACCCTCCCCAACCTGCAGGACATTTACACCAAGCAGTGCAGGCTGAGGGCCATGAAGATCCTAAAACAGCCCAGCCACCCCGGACACTCTCTCTTCTCCCTGCTCCCATCAGGCCGGCGTTACCGCTGCCTGAGGACTAAGACTGAAAGGTTGAAGAAGAGTTTTTACCCACAAGCCATCCGTCTGCTCAACTCTGAGCCCTAACTGGACCATTATTGCACAATGTAAATATTATAATTTAAAAAGTGTGTATAGTGTATAGTATATAGAGTATAGTGTATAGTGTGAATTACTTTTTTATTTTTATTCTTCTTATTTATATGTGTGTGTATATATGGTTGCAGGTACAAAATACATTTCACTGTGCATTGTACTGTGTATAACTGTGCATGTGACAAATAAACACTATCTCATCTCATCATAATACCAGATTTATCAGTCCAACTGGATCAGTACTTTGGCCAGGTAACTGTTCTGCCAAATTTCAGCTAAATATGAGATATCTAATCAACAGACCAACAGACAGGGTTGAAAACATAACCTCATTCCAGCTATACTGGCAGATGTAATCTGCCTAAAATTCCTACACTGAATGAAAAAAGGAACTAACAGCAAAATGCAACTTTACAGTTGTTTTTCTTTTTTTTTTTGGATATTTGAAATCAAAATGGACAAAAAGTTTAAGTTCATTGTTCTGCTGGTTTGGTCTGAAGGAGATTATCCTTTCAGTCCTTTGCTGGAGGAGAGAAGACAGATTGTTCTTACTCCCTGCTGTGATGATGGCCTATGCGACAAAGCTCGCAAACACAGCAAGGACAAAATGTGCATGTGTGTGTGTGTGTGTGTGTGTGTGTGTGTGTGTGTGTGTGTGTGTGTGTGTGCTTGTCTTTGCATTCATGCATTTTCATTATTCATTCATCCATACACACTTTTGAAGAAACTCATGTTTGTGTGAAAATGTATTATGATTTTTTTTCACTTACTGAGTGTGTGTCTGCGCGCATGTGTGCGTGCACATGTACATAATACATATAAGATCACTCTCAAGCTTGTGTTAAGCAACCAAACCCCAACTCTCAAAGGCTGCCATATGGACACTGAACTATTTTAGAATAATCCATACTGGTCATACACACACACACACACACACACACACACGCACACACACACACTATAGTCCATTAACGACTTAAAAACAGCGTTCACTTTTGAACAGTGTTATAACCTATATACACACACCTACACCTACACACACACACACACACACACACACACACACACACACACTATACAATACAAATACATTGTGACAGAAAGACAAATACCTAAACTTGTTGTTCAGTCAAGTAGAAAATGGATTGTTTAAAGTGGCATATGGGCCTGTGTGTGTGTGTGTGTGTGTGTGTGTGTGTGTGTGTGTGTGTGTGTGTGTGTGTGTGTGTGTGTGTGAGAGAGTGAGTGAGTGAGTTAGTGAGTGAGTGGACTGTATGTGGGACCTTTCTCTGTGGTATATGTTTATATAACAAAAAGAGAGAAAATAATTTTTTGGATAGGAGGGACCAGACAAAGAGCGATTCCAACGACCCCTACGAAAAACACATCAAGGGAACAGGCTACCCTGCCTGAGATAGGGTTACTGGGACCCCACCCTGGAGCTAGGCCTGGGGAGAGAGCTCGAGGGAGTGTGTCTGGTGGCCGGGCATTGGCCCGTGGTGCCCATCCATGTGCAAACTGAAGAGGAGACACGGGCCCGCCCTCCTGTCACCTCTTCGGTGGGGAAGGAGGATCACCGCCGGTTTTTGTCCTGGTCACAGAACACTGGACAAGCTCTTTATCCTGGAGGATATTCGAGTGTGCGTGGGAGTTTGCCCATCCAGTCTGCATGTGTTTTGAGAACTTGAGGTATCCTGTTGGGGGGGGTGCTGCAGGAGTATGGGGTGTCTGGCCCGTTGTTACGGGCCATTCAGTCCCTGTACAACTGCAGCGAGAGCTTGGTCAGCATTGCTGGCAATAAGTCTGACTCGTTCCCTGTGGGTGCCCTTTGTCACTGATTCTGTTAATAATGTTTATGGACAGAATTTCTAGGCATAGCCAAGAGGTGGAAGGTTCTGCCTGGATTACTTCAGAATCTCATCTCTGCTTTTTGCAGATGATGCAGTCCTGTTGGCTTCATCAGGTGGTGGCCTCCAGCTCGCAGCCGAGTGTGAAGCACCTGGCATAAGAATTAGCACCTCTAAGTCTGAGGCCATGGTCCTCAACTGGAAAAGGGTGGAGTCCCCACTCCGGCTCAGAAGTGAGTTCCTGCCCCAGGTGGACGAGTTTAAATGTCTCAGGGTCTTGTTCAAGAGTGACGGGAAAAGGTAGCAGGGCGTTGACAGATGGATTGGTGCTGTGCTGCGTCCGCAGTGATGCGGACGCTGCACCGGTCCGTTGTGGTAAAGAGAGAGCTGAGCGTGAAGGTGAAGCTGTCGATTTACCGGTCAATCTACGTACCGGTCAATCAACGAGACCGCAGGGTGGCTGGTCTCTCCCTTAGAGATAGGGTGAGGACTGCAGACATTCTGGAGGGGCTCAGAGTAGAGCTGCTGCTCCTCCATATTGAGGAGGTCTGGGCTTCTCTGCTTAGTCTACTGCCCCCGCGACCCAGCCCCAGGTAAATGGAAGAAGGTGGATGGATGGATGGAGTATCAGTTTAATTAAATAAAATATGCTATTTAGAATATAACTATTCTGGAATTCGAGCATGTTTGTTATCTTTGCCAAATATGCCTGAGAAACATTTTTGATGTGCATCGTGACACAGTTTTCACCTGAAAATCCTCCACAAAACTAGGAGTACTATATATTTTTGGCCTACATTACCTGAAGGGTAAACATAACGGCTAGTTAACTTGTCCACACTGTGTGAGGCGTCCAACAATGTGGAATATTACTTTAGAAGTAAGAGGTGTAATCCCAGTGAGGAGCTAAATGTTGACAGTGTGGCTTCTGTTGGTGTTAGTGGGGTTAATGGGTTTCAACAATCGAGGTCACATCACACGCAGAGACAAGGACAGGAAAACTCCATATGGGTTGCGGTGACAGACAAAGACACACACACACACACGCGCGCACGCATACAAGCACACAGACACACGGGCACACGCACGTAAGCACACACATCCAAAATACTGTGCTTAGAGAGCTGGAGAGAAATTGACTGGGTTTAGTAGCTTCCTCTATAAAACTCATTTTGCACAGAGATTGATATAAGTGGTAAATGTATGTGCGAGTCGAGGTGTTGAAGTTACCTTATAAATGTCTGGATTAACAGTAAGATAGAGAGAACTGAAGTTCTTATGACACTTCAGATTACAAATAAGAAATACGTTAAATGAGATGTTAATGAGTCTTAAATATGGGTGAAGCTAACTTATAGTAACAGGAGTACTTGAGCTACAGAGCTACAAGTTTTAGTCTTTTAAAGCAACTAAAAAAGTAAATCCATTTATTTACGTCTGAAAATATCTGAAAAAGTTAGAGGTGTGGCCCTCTATACTGTCTACTGTCTGTATTTAATCTCTCAGAGACAGCTGTTAGCTACCAGCTCTATAAATACGTTCCCCAGCCCCCCTGATGCACACACAGAGGCACACACACATTCAACAATAAATCACATTTGCTCTCCCCTGAAACGTATCAGTGGGTTTAAACCAAAATGACAGGAAGCAAATGAAAATATAACGTACGGTATCACGGAGGGACAATTTTCAACACGCGTACGGAGTCAGTAATAGAAAATATTCATTCTTATGAGAGTGGGAGGTTGAAGGAGATAGAGAAAAACAGAGTCTCTCTCGTGCCTTTTCAAAGATTTATTTCTAGTGACAGAGATGAGGCAAATGAAGGGAAAATCAAGTAAACACAGGAAGAATGGAATAAATGAAAGAGAGGGAGTCTGGATTTAGAATTAAAATGAGACTATGGTGGAGTGCCAAAGACAAAGAATGATTACGAAAATGTTTGCATGTGATAAACTGTGCTCTAAACAAAACAGCCGAGACAGACAGAAAATGCACGAGTCATGTATAAAGAGACAACACAATGGAAAATCATTAAAAGGGGATTATAAAAAGATGGCGAAATGGAAAGAACAGAAGTGAAAGAGAATGGCAAGTGGAAGGAAACAAAATCTAAACAAAATAAAAAGGGACAGATGGTATTTCAAAGCAGAGTAAAGAGGGAGAGGCTGAGAAAATACAAGAAAAGATATAAATATACTAAAAAAAACAGGCAATATTTATTGTTAAATAAAAACAAAGAAACAAATTAAGAAGAAAAACAGAGAAAAAGTAAAAAATTTATTTTGGCATTTTTTTCTGATCATTAATATGGTTAAGAGTTGATAACTGATAACTTGCCTTCACATTAAACTAAATTCAGTATCAATCTCTCAGGCTCAGATAAAAAAAAAAATACACGTTGCACAGTTTGGCGATAACAACAGGAAGAGAAAATTGGACTAACTCCCAATCTAAACTGCTACATCTGTAAATCTCATAATTTATTGAATGTTAAACAAAAAACTGATCAAAAAGAAAAAATGAAAAAACTTTCCAGACAAAAACAAAAAAATGTGCAACTGACTGTTGTGGATTGCAACACAGACATATATGCTGCCTTTCAGCAGTCAGTTTTAGATCTGCTGTCTTCACCATATTGACTGCTTTTAATGTGCTTTTAAATAACTGAAATCTTGCAGAATATCAGGTAAATTCAAGGTCATGTGAGCAGCTGAAACATACCTTCATTACTCTAAATACCAGGCAAAGACGCTCGCTGTACATGGGGTCAGGTTTTTGTTTTTGTTTGTTTGCTTGTTTTCTTCATGTAGATATAGACCTTTGGCCTTATTACTAATAGCAGAATTACTGTCATTCAGTATAAGTCTGTGTGCGTGCATGTGTGTGCGTGCGTATTCACCTCATATTCCTCCTTAAAACCGTAGCCTTGTCCACATTTCATCTGGGTGATGTGTTGGAGGAGGTCTGCTACTCGAATAGCTGGTTGAAACTGGCCTGCCTGGAACTGACCTGCAGGAACAGAAACATTTTACAGAGAGATGAGGACATAAACATGAAGATGAATAACAAGCATGTGGGAAGGTGAGTGGGTGGATGGATGGTTGGTTTAATGGAAGGATTTTGAAAACTGCTATACCAAATGACATTTCAGTCTTCATTAAGTTATTCATTCTGATCTTCTATCTTCTAAATAACAAAATCAAATCTGGAAAAAGTATAATATTTGGTCCAAATAGTCAAAATCACCAGACTCTCATCCTCTATATTACATATTAATCCGGTATGTCAAAGCTGAATCTCCAAACTAGTAGATTTCAGTCAAGTAGTCGCCACATGGTAAACTTCCATATTAACAAATAACAAATAACAAATAACCAAAAAGACAACTTAGACATAAAGCTGTTTGCTCGCTGGTCAACCCCTGAAAGCCACCACCAAAACCTTTAGCATGACCAATCATATGCTCTGCTCCATGATATCGCTTAGTGCCTCTCCAGGCTACTTTTGTTTTAATTGTCATCACAACAGTTTGAACCAATTTGTACATTAAAAAAAAGTCTGTGATTAACTCACTATATGATAGTTTGGCTGGCTAATCGACCATAAGTGACCAACTCAAATAAATAGGTAAAATGCCTTTGTTTCTAGTTAGCTAACTGGAAAACTTAAAATAGTGTATAACTACTAAAATAATGTATAATGGTCCTGGAACGTAACACCCGTGATAAGTGAGGGATTACTGTAACTAAGAAACCACATACCACTCTGGTAGGAGATCTCCACCGACTCACATCCTCCATAAGGAAAACTCTGCAGGGTCAAAGAGGGCTGAGCAAGGGACGGCTGGCTACTATCTGTTAAACAGAGTGGTAGAGAGAGATGTTAGCCACACATTCACAGGGTACATACATTATATACAATATGTATAGCACTGATTGTTTTTTCAATGACAAGTTACGAAGTAACTAACATGTCTCTAATTGATGAACAGAAAGCTGGGACACTTAAATATCTGGCCTCATTAGGGGCAATGACCAAATTGATTAGATGAAAGTATGGTTTCTAATAGTCAGTACAGATGGAGGGATAAATGAGGGTTCAGGAGATTGAGCTGTGACAGGAGACAAAAAAAAAAGCACAATAATTTATATTTTCAGGCATAACGAGATTGTAAGGATGCTGGAACCAAAACACAGCTGTTGCATCCATTTTGCACAAAAATAAAGAAGCAGGAGGTCCCAGTGCGACAACTTAACACAACTTTTGTTTACAACACTGACTTCCCCTTTTTAAAGGTGTAGAAGGCGCCTTTTGTACCCCAACCAACAAGAAGGCAAATTTTAAAAAACAGGCACAGAAAGACACTAACATAAAGTGCAAATAGGGAAGACTACAAGTCTACAAACCCAACTCCAAAAAAGTTGGAATGATGTGTAAATGTAAATAAAAACAGAATGTAGTTCTGCAAATCTCATAAACCCATTATTCAGAACAGACCATAGAAAACATCAAATATTTAAACTGCAACATGTTACTATTCCATGAAAGAGAGCATCAATGAATAAAGAGAAGGAAGAAAATTAATTTGTTTTCGAGTTGTATGACATCCATGAGCTGTGAAATCTTCTCATTCTGGTGTTAATAAGTAAACATTTTGTTCAGTGATGGGGTAACATGGCTTACATGCTGATAGACTTAAAAATTAGACTGAACCTTCATGTAGAGTACCAGTCTGGACACACTGGTCCTGTATGTGACTCAGAAAGAAAGGGTTAGTGTGTGGAACAGTACAACTCTTCTTCTTTCACTCATACTGCTGCTCACTGATCGTCGCCTCTCTACCTAACCGAGCTTCAACAACTCTCTCCCATAGGCTCATCAGCTTTATCCCTCTGTAGCTGCTACCGCTCAGCACCTCAGCCTTGATTTTGAAAATCAGTACCAGTACACTTCTCCATTCCTCAGGCATCCTCTCACACTCCAGGATTGTGCTAAACAATCTTTCTCTTCCACAGGTATGTCATCTAGACCAGCTGCCTTTCTCCACTTGCTAATCATATTCATTTTTACTTTAAATTCATTCCCAGAAACTAAACCCGTCACTGGCTACATTTGAATAATGAAGAATGAAGCTGCCATTCATCAGGTCCTACTTGGGCATGTGTGTGCTCAGGACAAATTGAAAAGGGGTGAAACAACAAGCCTGCAAGGAGTGTTTCAGAATAGCTGACAGATCCTGTTGTGTGAGAGAAGGAAGTAAAAGACTAAATAAGAAGGTGACAAAATTATGGGGAATGGAAGGAGAGCTGTTGACTAGAGTAAAACACAGTGGGGAGAAAATGGGACATTTTAGAAGAGAGATGGGTAAGGATGGGGATGAGGGAGAAAGGTGAAGGAAAGACAGGAAGAAGGAGTGGAGGAAACAAGAAGAGGTGAAGAAAGGTCAGGACAGACAAAATGTCTGCTCACCGAAACAGAACCGTACGCTTGCTTACTTTACACACTCACTGCAGAAAAGTCCAGTTGAGGCTTAAGTTAAAAGATAAAATAAAGTTAAAGCTAAACTGGACTAAATGTTATCAATATTAATAATGTTACTGCAGCTGTACGTTTGAACAGAACTCATTTTAGTAAATAGCCTTTAAAAACAAGACGTTGTTAGCCAGAAGTAAATAGTAATCACTTCAAGACAATGCCTACCTTTAATATAATTACTTATTCAAATGTGTGAATGACAATTTTTGTACACAGGATTTTCTCCTGCCATATTTTTGTTTGCATGAAGCTTCTCTACAGAGAGAAACAGTTCGGAGTGGCACAGTCCATCTTACAGTTCAGCTGAAATGAACAACACTATTGTTCAAACTCAATTTCAAGCTCCTATATTTTCAAATACATTAAATACATTCATTTCAAATATGAACGGCAGCAGGAAGTGCACTTTTGTTTGCCTTTCTCTGCTATTTCTGTCTTTTTTTCTCTCTTCTTCTTCTTAGCAGTTTTTTTTTTTTTACCCCTCGGGCTAAAAAGGCTGATGGGGTATTGTCGCCGGGCGGACGGATGGGCGGCTAAGTTTCACCTCTGCGAACGTGAAAACTCAATAACGATGTGACCTAGCATTTTTTTTTAACTGACACCCTAGGTGCATCTACTAAAAATCTCGGATGAGTTCAAATCTTGGCGACATTGACCTTAAGGTCAGAGGTCAAGTTTTTCTGAAAATCTTGTGAACACGATAACTCGAGAACGATGTGACGATGTATTCATAATAAGTCCGGTTTTACTTTGCCTATCGATGTAGTTCTTACTACAATAGTAATGCCAATCACAGAAAGTGACAGTATTACCAGTATTTTATATTTATTTCTTATTCCTGGTTTTTATGTAGCAATTTGCAAGTGACTAAGGCTCATATGCACCACATTAATACCTACCAAGACCTCGTAATTATGTGTTATAGAACTCGTGCTTCCAGGAGGTTTGTGCCACCTAAACATTCTGCTGCCAGGAGGCCGAGTGGCAGCACTGGCAACTGAGAGTATTATTTATTTATATTTTTGGAGCCACAAATTTCCTGTTTTCTCACTTCTGTTTCTACAAGACACAAGAATATGTTCATACTTTCTCTTAGTCTAGTCAGCTTGGTTTCTGATATCTCAGTGTAGCAATTTTATCCAACAGTTTGCCTCTTAATCACAGTACTCTCTCTCTCACACACACACACACACACACACACACACACACACACACACACACACACACACACACACACACACACACACACACACACACACTCCAAGTTGTCAGTGAGTTAGTAAAAATCTGTGTGCTCCTGGCCCCCACAACAACACACAGAACACGCAAAAATCCAACAAGCACAGGGGTCACATACACATATAAATATGCACACAGAACTCTGTTTTGTTTTTATTTATTTTTTTTGCTGAACAACTCCCAGGCATCAAGGTCGTAAGTGTGTTGTTGGTGTGTATTTCTATGCAAATGCACTGTAAATCAATGTGTGTGCACATATACACTTTCAGTACTTGTCGTTTTGCATATATGTGTGTGTGTGTGTGCTCGCGCATGTGCGTACATGTTAAATTCACCAAGGTCAAATATGCATTAAGCCAGGCATGAAATAGAGTCATAGCAGTAGCTCCACAACACTGACTATGATGACGACATCTCAATGCTAATGGAGAGATTTATTGACCCCACAGGCACAAGGTTGTATGTGTGTGACAGACAGATATAAGGAGAGAGTTGGGTGTGCACAGCTAGTGTGTGTTGATAGTATAAGAGAGAGATTGATCTGAGTGTGAGTGTGTGTGTGTGTGAAGGCCGTTTATGCTGTTGGTGAGTGTGTATGCTAATGCAGTCCTTCATGCTTGGCAGTGTGCTATATAAAGTTCCCTCCTCCCACCCTGTGACTTTATTAAGACTCAGTTATGGATGACTTCGAGTCAGAGTATCACTGTGTTAGCACTTAATTCCATATTCAGAACCAGTGTGCCCGTCTTTCCACCTATATTTCTACATTATATACCCTTTTTCAAAGAAAGGCAAATGTTTCCATTTAGCTCCTGCAGGACGACAAGGTTTAATATCACATTAGCCTTTTTGTTACAGTATTTGTAATTAAATATCATGAGCATAAATTCGTGCAACTGTTGATCAGGACTACGTTTGTCATACACTGCATATTATGAATTTCTAATGATTATAAATGATATCTCTCAGTCAGTTATGGATCTTTGCAGGGCCATGGTTTAACCTCACAAAATTTACTGACATCAAAATTAAGTTTTTCCAAGAAATATAAAAGAAATGGCTTTATTAGCAGCAACAGGATGGCTATATTTACAGATAAATACAAAATCTGAATCTGCTTTTATTCATTCAGCATGCATCGACCAACACAGACATATTCCCAGTAATTAGATCCTGAATAGCCAAACAATTATTCAAAGGGAAATTGAAATTATGCTAAACAATACACACCATTAAAATATAACCTTTATTGCCTACTTGGATATCAGTAGGTGGAAAGCAGACTTTGTTTATGCTTTCACCGTCCTAGTCCACTGTTCCGCATTACAACGTAATAATGCAACTGATTTTACATTCATTAAAAAACAAATTCAATTTCAAGTGTGTCTACCACGAACCTATCATTTCTATTAGCTACACATACTAACATGAAGAAACGTGTTATACCAGCCATGTCTTTGTAAATGCACACAGTTTCTAAAAATGCAAATAAAACCTTCTGCAAACATTTCAGCATCAAAGGTCAAGAGCTGGAAACACTTTCATGCAGCTTGGAGACACAAATGTTAGCGGCAAGTATTTAAAAAAAAAAAAGTGAGAAAGCTGTGGCTGGTAAGTTTATCTCGCTAGTTCTCTTCCTCTTTCTGTCTTACAATGAAGCACAAGGTCAAGTTCAACTCCATTTCATTGCTGCACAGCCTGGCCGGTGAAATTCTCTCCGGTATGGATGAAAAATTGCTCAGATATTTGAAACGCATTACAGCCGGTAGAAGAACAGTAAGCCGTTAACATAAAAGATAGAAAATACAAGTGCAGCTGAGCTGTTGTCCAGGAGGGGAGGGATGAAATGGAAAGCAAAAGAAAAAAAAATGATAGAAATGCAGACAGCAATCAGTGGATGAAAGAATGGAAAATGGAAAAGAAATAAACAGATCCTCTAAGCCCAAATATTTCTGACAGTCAACAGATGATGTATACTAAAACTGGCCTTGAAGAGAAGAGAGTACACATATGTTTGCCCAGAGCCCTTCAAAATAAAAGTTTTCTTAATGGTATGAAGATTTTGAAAAAGGAATAATGGACACAGAACCATTAATGCCTTATTAAAAAGAATGCTGCCACCATATGAGAAGATTATAGGCATAACCACTGAAGGTATCAATTGTGTTAGAATTGTGTTACCCTGGGCCCTGCATTTCAACTTATGACATCGTGAGTGGGTGGATGGATTTTTACATACTTTATTAAAGCTTAGAGGGACTCAGCTTAAAGTGAAATGAGTGATGAGTGACAAAGAATATAAATGGCAAGGGGGAAAAATTATCGAATATACTTCTTAGATAAGCATCATGTACTTAATTACTTTGCAGTGTGCTGATTCTGATTACAAATTCTGCTCGAAAGACTTTGAAATCCAAAAGAGAAAAACGATAAAAAGAACGATAAAACAGACACGAAAATGGAGACAAAGAAAAGAAAGACAGCAGTGAAATAAAGGATGATGGAAGAGAAAGAGCACCGGCAGAATATATATCTAGTGAGGGTCACAGAGATCAGCTGGTCTAGACAGTATCCCGGCGGTTTACCTTATTTCACCTCCCTTCTCATGGCACAAGGCCAAAAATCACAGATTCACAAAGTCCTCCTAACTGTATATGTGTGCATGTGCATGAAAAGCCTGCCCCTTTGTAACTTAGAGACACCATAGTCAGACAGAGATTACTGTGTGTATATTAATTACTTAAACAGTGATCTGTGAAGTCACCACGCAGCAGACAGAATAGTCTACTTCACAAGAAGTTCTTGTTTAACCCTCTAGAGCTGACGGACGCGCCGGCGCACCCAAATGACATCACTGATTTACGACGCCGTAGCAGCAGGATGCTGCCTTGCTGAGTCTCCGTTTCAAATAATCTCTAAAGTGCGGCCATTAAACTACATACTGGTTTTAAATTCTGTTGATAGGCGAAGTAAAACTGGACTTATTATGAATAATTTCCGACATGCTTTTTCCTGAATACTGTTGTTGTGTTTGATGCGTGTCCGGGGCGGGAAGAAATGGCAAAACGGGATATTGGCTAGCAGAAAGTGCTTATGAGCTAAAAATAAAAAAAAATAAATAGTATGACATCTGCTTTCCTATTGGTGGAAAATTGCGCAACATCAACCAATCAAAAAAAATTATATGGTAATGTGTGGAATTTGGTTGCCGAGCAACAGGTGAACACTATGAGTGAAAGAGAGACAGCGATACCGACAGCTAGTTCTGAAATTTGAGAGATTTGTGACATTTAGCATATTTGTACAGTTAATTTGTAGTGTAGGCGGATTCAATGTAAATGCAACAGGAATGACACACCCTGGAAGTGTCAGGCCTATAATGTGCTCCTCTGTCTTGTGGTGGACAGGAACTGTTTTGTGGAGTGACACAAATCACCTCTGTGGCATCCTACTGTGACACAAATAGTTATACAAAAATAAAATATAATGCATTTTTATCTTAAATAATTTTTATCAGAATAATTTATCATATTGTTCTATAATAACAGGTATTTTTATAGTATGTTGCTCTACATTTGGAACTATAAGACTTACTGAATGAAAAAAAAAACTGAAAAAGATGCCAGTTAGCAAATGATATTGAGCTAGCTAAATGCTGTAAAGGTTTGATATTCTGGGTTCAGCCATGACTCCCCAGTCAAAAGGATGTCTGAAAGACCAGTAGACTTGAACATAAGCTGTGTAAGCAGCCAGTCAAGCTGTGGCTGGAAAAGAGCACAGAGGTTCAATCTTCCCTAAGAGCACATGGTTTAAAAAAGCTTTCTCTCAACCTTGCACTCACCTTCAATTACCCAGCAGTGCCACATTATGGCCAAACAAAATGACTACCATTAGCCATAATCACCTAACATGCAGCCTGATGCTATGCTGAACTAGACTGGGAAAATAATTGGCCCTCAGCAATGGTGGAAAAAACTATTTCCAATATAAACAGGCCTCTGAATAGAATATATGTACTCTTTGCACAGGTGGTAACTCTGGATGATCTTCAGCTTCCATTGTGCCAGCAGCATGTTTCAGTTGCAGTACAAAATATTTTTTTGAAAACTGTCACATCAACAAGGTCTTTGGACTGAATCCTTTACTTCTGTAAAACATCAACTGGAGAAAAAAATCAAGGATTCTCATTTTTTCATTATGTGAGTTTGCTCAAAATCCTTTCAACACTTTTCCTGCATATCATTTTTCCAACAAAGATGTCCTTCACACATACGTACTGGCTCCTTTCAAACACATGAATTTCTCAAAGAACCATCAATTGTTCCTTAAAATCTTTAAGTTAAACTCTAAATGTTTCTGGCCTGATGGGCAAAATTTCTACTCAAATGAAAGTACTGGTGTGAAAATATATGCAGAAGTATGAAGTGTTCTTATCAAAACCTTCTCACAGAAATAGTTTTATTTCTATGCATTGCACTACCAATAGTAGAAATTCAGTCAAAAGAAGAGATACATACTTAAACCAAAGTATTTAGATAAGTCTTTTTAAAAAAAGTTTTAAAAAATCACTCTAATTAAATTATACTGAAAACAAAACCCTCTAGATCACATGCATGTAATTTTAGAGAGTGGTGTATAAATACAGAGAGTGAAAAAAGCTGAAGGCTCTGCCTCCCATTCTACTCTTAAGTATCCTAGGAACCACAAGTAAGCCAGCAGTCTGAGAGTGAAGTGCTCTGTTGGGGTGATATGGTACTATGAGGTCTTTGAGATAAGATGGTGCCTGATTATTCAAGACCTTGTAGGTGAGGAGAAGGATTTTAAATTCTACTGTATTCTAGATTTAACAGGGAGCCAATGAAGAGAAGCCAATATGGGAGAAATCTGCTCTCTCTTTCTAGTCCCTGTCAGTACTCTAGCTGCAGCATTTTGGATCAGCTGAAGGCTTTTCAGGGAGCTTTTAGGACAGCCTGATAATAATGAATTACAATAATCCAGCCTAGAAGTAATAAATGCATGAATTAGCTTTTCAGCATCACTCTGAGAAAGGATGTTTCTAATTTTAGAAATATTGCACAAATGAAGAAAGTAGTCCTACCTATTTGTTTAATATGTGTATCGAAGAACATATGCTGGTCAAAAATGACTCCAAGATCCCTCACAGTGTTACCGCGATGCCATCCAGATTAAGTAAAAAGAACACCCCAGAATTACCATGACATTCATGCCCATGCTTACTAAGTGGAGGACGTAAACTTGCGGACTAGAAAAAGTACTAATAAAAGTACCTCATAACCCGACTTATTTAAAGTGATTTGTCACTTGCACCAGTGCCAAAAGGTGCACTCAAGTCATGTGTTAACTGCTAAGGTTATTCTCTGGAGCTTGAAAAAGGCGACTGGACTTCTTTTTGTTTCTTGAAGACGTTTCACCTCTCATCCGAAAGGCTTCTTCAGTTCTCAACCAAATGGTGGAGAGACCCAGGTATTTAAACCCCTGTGGGCGTAGTCCCATGGAGGTGGTTATGACCCTCTATTGATCATGTGCGTGAACACATAATCACGCTTATCAGGGTCATAATCACGCACATGATCAATAGAGGGTCATAACCACCTCCATGGGACTACGCCCACAGGGGTTTAAATACCTGGGTCTCTCCACCATTTGGTTGAGAACTGAAGAAGCCTTTCGGATGAGAGGTGAAACGTCTTCAAGAAACAAAAAGAAGTCCAGTCGCCTTTTTCAAGCTCCAGAGACTACTATGACCTGGATGACTGAGAATCTACACAGACATACTGCTAAGGTTATCTGCACCGATAAATAGAATAAAGAACACTGAAACAACATAAAAAAAGTGGACACTCATCATGATTTAGGAAAACAAACTGATAAATGAAGCAAATAAACAATCCCTTTTAACACACTCCCTGTTTCCCTTTACAGCTTTCATGAAAACACCAGAATTTTGAAGCTGTAATCTACTGTTGATTTGATTTTCCTGAACTTTATGGCTTTTAAAGACAAACAGAAATATGCAAAGGGGAATTTAAATTACTCATTTTTTTTGTCTTGAGCTCCTGTGTATCTGTGTTTGTCATAGTATTTGTGCAACTGTGTGCGCCTAATTAACCACAGAAAGCTCCTGATCCATGGAAAAACATGAGTTCGATGTTAACAGCAGCAAAGGATTGTCCTTGGCAGGGCATAAAAGGCTGACACTTGCTTTGTGAACTGTCAGAGAACAGTGTTGCATAACCTCTTAACATACATCAGTGTCTGAGAAATTGATTTTTAGACAAAAACGTGTTTGCACATAAAATGCACGCTACGCTGCTGTGGCTTTGTACTGATCCACAGGATTTATGTCGCATCAGTGCTAACACTGTGCTGGGTGCATGTGCATATCGATATTTGGGAGTCTGTACTTCTTTTTGTATTTGTAACTTTGCAATGTCTTTTCCTATCTTGATAAAAAATATCTGCATATTTTTCTCTATCATGCAACATTTTTGGGAGAGAAAGAGCAAGGCTGTGTGTGTGTGTGTGTGTGTGTGTGTGTGCAATTAACACCATTTTAAGAGCCAAGAAAACACCTGAGCCTAAACAGACATGCACTCCAGCTGCCCCAGAAAGCAAACAAACAAAAAAAAAAGGCTTTCCTCACATACTGGATTTATTCAAGCTCCTTCTCCGTCCCTTTGATCCTTCAATCTGTATGTCTCTTTTACTGTCTCGTCTTAATAACTTTCTTCACTCTCTCTCCGCATCTATCAGCTCTTCCTGAAAGCCCTTGAAAAATGATCCTCACTAGCATCATTCAGGCTCCTGCTACTATTATCCATTTTGAAAAGCCTGAAAGGTATTGAAACATATTTAAATGTTGGAATCTTACTTTCAAAGTAATATGATTTCTATCCATTTTCTATAGAGTGAAATTCAGCTGCCTTTGAAAGTCACCTAGAAAAAGAAGAAAAACAACTAACGGACTCTGTGGAAATGAAAGTGTTATATGTTAAAGTGATCATGTATGACTGAAGGGAAATTATTAAAACACTTTTTTAACATCCAGTCTTGAAGTGATGTCTTTGCACTGTTTGCTGTCTGTGGGATGTGCATTGTTTTCCTGTCTTGAGCAACAAAAGAGGCTTTTTTGTTTGTTCTTTAGGGGCAAAAAAGGATATCAAATTTGGGTGGATTTCTTTCACTTAAGAAATGAAGCTAGGGTATTACAGACTGAAAGGATGGAGGTCCTCTGGGCTTAGAATCTATAAATAAATTCTGGTTATCATCTTGTCATTTTAGTAAGATAAATTATGTTAAACCTGCATGTAGATATGGATTCAACTGGAAAGAAAACACAACTTACAATAAAATGTTGTTAAGGAACTTATTAATATTGTCTCGTTCATTTTTATTTTTAACATATATATCTATCTCAGGTCTACTCTTTCTTCACAGCGCCTTGTTTTAACCATAGTTAACAATGATTGTGACACCCTGAATTGTTTTGCTTAGTATGATGTGCAAACAACAACTACTGCTGCTGCTGTATGATGACTACACTTTTTGATTTCTTAGACTTTAAAAATAGGTAAGCTGTACCATGCGCTGATCAAGGTCTGCTTTTTTCTAACTTTTATGTATTAATTGCACCAGATTTTTTTAAAGTAATGAGCAAAATTTAATTTTACATCCCTTGATACTGTAGGATGAACAGATGGTTCCATAAAACACTAACGTCATTCCATGAAGATGTATGACAACAAATTTGTGCCACTGCACAAATCGCTCAAGCATTTGTTTGCATTCTGCTTCATCATGCCTTGATGTTCATCAGCAAACAGCACAGTGTGCCACAATGTGTAGCCAAGTGAGCAAACTGCAGAAAATCAGCTCAGATATGTGAGGCTAGATCACTGATATAGAATAAAAGTTTCATTTTTCCTCCAACCTCCTTTATCTTTTGGCCACTTTGCTTTGGTCAGTTTATTTTTTAGGGCAGCAAAGACACAAAAATGTGTGTCTATGACAATGATTTTTTTATTTTTCTTTGAATGTGTGCCTTTCTGTGTTCACACTCTTTTCTTGTGTGTTAAAGCAGGCAGTGAATCAGCTGGTTAATAACAGTGTTTTGGGAGAAGATACACTTTTTTTTCCTGCTAGGAGAGGAGAGGAGAGGAGACCTATTAATGAGCACATAGAGTCACCCACATGAATAACCATGGAGAGATTTCAAAATGTTTCGTTTTTGGAAGAATTTAAGAAGTGGAAGAAGAAATGGAATACACTGGAGAGGAAGAGAGAAAGAAGGAAAATATCAGCAAGTCTCCAAATTCTGTCTGCCTGGTCACATTTGGATGACATACATGACTGTACAAAAGTCTTGAGCTGCCCCAATTTCCTAATAGTTTGTGTCCAAGTAATTTTTGTTAAAGTGGTCTTTCAAGATAGTTCTTGAGGATTTCTAAAGGTCTTTCAATATTTTTTGTTTGTTTGTTTTTTGGATATTGGGTGCTTTTTCATTCATTTTTAGTCCAGTCCTTGTACCGGATATTTTCAGAGGAAAGCTTCTCTTTGTTACACCACTTAACACTGACCTACGAATCATTCAAGCATTAAAAAAGCGTCTAATTCAATTGTTACTAACAGCCTTTCACAAGTTGAACCTTGGTAAAAATGACAAAGATAACACAGTTTGACAGGCATAAAATGGTATTTCTGCACTAACAAAATGATTCCCAAAGAGCTATTAGCTGAAAACTTTTCATATCTTGGCATGGTGTATACTATATCCTTAAAAAAATAGGAAGAAACTGGACAAATGAACTATAAAAGAAAACAAACAAACATCTACAGCAGATGAAGAGTATCTGAAAGTCATGTCCTTAAGAATAGGGAAAAAAATTCAGCAAAGACCTGACACAGAACCTGAGAGATTCGTTCGGCCCTTCAGTTTATCCATCTACAGTTCGCCGATGGCTCATCAGAGATGGTCTCCGTGGAAGGATGGCTGTCAAGAAGCCAAATTACACAAGAACTGGGCTGAAAAGTGGCAACAGGTCTTATGGAGTGATAGAAAAACACACAATGGGACACTATCAGTCATGGATTGGCCTTTCCAGAACCCGGACCTCAACATTATTGAGGCAGTGTGAGATCATCGTGACAGAGAAGGGGAAAAAAGGAAGCCAGTATCCAATGATGGGCTCTGAAAGTCTTTTAAGAAGCCTGAAGAACTATTCCTAAAGACGACTTAAAGAAATTACTAGAAAGCTTGAGGGGGAGGCTCTATTGAGGAATAAAGCAGGTCATACCAAATATTAATTTTCAAGCTTGTTAAATTGTACAAACTCTGCTTTATCTGGTATATGTTTGTTTGCATGCTTCAAAAAACAACACTGCACCTATTTCCAGTTTCCTAGGAAAATATAAAAAAAATTAAGGGTGGCTGAAGACTTTTGCACAGCACTGTGTAAAAAATAGAAAAATATAAAAGGTGAAAAGAAAGGAAGAATACAATGAAACTCCTGAATCAAAAGAAAGAGGGGAAAGCAGATGAAGAACAGTAGGAAAGAGGAGGTGTGGCCAGAAGACCTGGCTGATAACTATAATCACATAAAACAGAAAGTTTCCTGTAAAATGGACCTCTGCATATACATAAATGTGTGAGACTGTGTGAAGTGGTTCACTTATGCAAAAACAAGCCACACACAGACGTCACACTTTGGCAGTGGCCTGAGCCAACCTTCTTGGCAAAGAATTTGTCAATCTGGCCAGCAGAAGGGAAGAGAGGGAGGAAATGAAGAGGAAAAAAACAGAAAGAAGGTAGAGGGAAATGGTTTTGACATTTTATTCTGTCTGTGAGTAAATGATGTGATTATTTGTGTGTACACACATTTCTGATTGCACATTTAGTGTATTGCCCTCTCTTTTACTTCTTTTCCTGCTCAAACACATCAGATTATCAGATACACAAAGATGCAGACATGCACACATTTGGAGAAGGGCGGTGTTACAAACTCATAAAGGGACATAAAAAGTTTTCTTACCTAAAGAAGTCGTGGCTGGAACTGGCTCTTTGGATACTGCATAGAGATTCACAATGATAGAGGGGAATACAAATGCTTAATGATGAATAGCATTTACTTCAACTAAGACTTCTAACAACAAGTAGTAGCTTTATTTAAAAAAAAAATACAAATGAAAAAAAGCTATACAGGTGCCTATTAACAACTTTTCATATTTGATTGCTCAATAGGGTATATCAGGATCGATAGATACACTACACTGACAAAAGTATTCGCTCGTCTGCCTTCACAGAGGCATGAATCTGTTTATGGGAATTTTATAACCATTCATCCAGATGCACAGTCACTGATTTTGGATGACATGTCTCCGCTCTAATCCATCCCATAGGTGTTCTATCAGGCTGAGGTTAGGACTGGTGTGCAGGCCAGTCAAGTTGTTCCACACCAAACTGGTTCATCCATGTCTTTATGGAGCTGCTTTGTGCACTGGTGTGCAGTCATGCTGGAACAGGAAGGGGCCATCCCCAAACTGTTCCCACAGAGTTGGAGCATCAAATTGTCCCAAATGTCTTGGTATGCTGAAGCATTAAGAGTTCCTTTCACTGGAACTAAGGGGCCGAGCCCAACTCCTGAAAAACACCCCCACACCATAACCCCCCCTCTACCAAACTTTACACTTGGCACAATGCAGTCTGACATCAAGTACTGTTCTCCTGGTAACCACCAAACACAGACTCTGGATGGCCAGATGGAGAAGTGTGATTCATCGCCCCAGAGAACACGTCTCCACTGCTCTAGAGTCCAGTAGCGGCGTGCTTTACACATGAAGGTTGGCGGTCTGTAGTGATTGACTCTGCAGAAAGTTGGCTGCCCCTGCATCCGCTGACCGTGCTCTGTGATTTTCCGTGGCCTACCACTTTGTGGCTGAGTCGATGTCGTTCCCAGTCACTTCCCCTTTTTATAATCCCACTAACAGCTGACTGTGGAATATTTAGTAGTGAGGAAAGTTCACGACTTGTTGCACAGGTATCATCCTATCACGGTACCACCCTGGAACTCACTGAGCTCCTGAGAGCGACCCATTCTTTCACAGAGGTTTGTAGAAGCAGTCTGCATGCCTAGGTGCTTGGTTTATACACCTGTGGCCGTGGAAGAGACTGGAACACCTGGATTCAATGATTTGGGTGGCTGAGTGAATACTTTTGGTAATACAGTATAGTACAGTATAGATAGTACTGATGACCACAGTTGGTATGGTTCTCTCACAACTGTGAACTTACCTATCACAAAAAACAACTACTACTACGACTACTGTAAAGTGGCTTTTAACCATCTTCAGAGATTGTGTGCGCCAATGTGTGTGTTTAAGTGTGTACCTGAGTAGTAGGAATTCAGCAGGGATTTGCTCTGCAGCATCTTGCTTCCTTGCACAGAGAAGGAGCAGGGAGAAGGGGAAGCTGGGGATGAGACAGAAAGGAAGAGAGGTGAAAAGAAGGTGAAAAGAGAATGAAAAACAATGTAAAAGGCAAGAAATGTGAAAAAATGGAAAAAGAGGATGTGGGGAAACAGAGGAGAAGATTAGGGTGGACACGATGAAGTAAATGGAGACAAAGGATGAGGAAGCATGAGGAATTTAAGGGAATTTGAGTAATAAGAGTGAAAACGCCATAAAATGAAAGATGTACAATGAAAGTTTGAAATGAAATGACCACAAGAGTAAGAAAGTAAAGCATAAAACAGGTGAAGAAGAAGAGGTAGAGGAACCAGGAGATTGAAAAAGAAGAGAGGGTCAGGTTAGTTAAGAAGAAAAAATAAATCACAGGATATAATTAAAAACAAAAAAAATTACAAAGGCAGATCAATACTCCATATTCAACAGCACAGGCCACAAATCAGTAACAGTACGATATTTAACTTTAAGCAGAAAAGTGCTCATCTCCCAATAACGGTGCACTACAATCTCACGTAAAAACTAAACTGAACAGAGGAAGATCTTTTTTTAGAAAACACAATCTAAGAACGTCTTCCTTTCCCTTATGATAGGAAGAGGAAGTAGAATAGAATAGAATGCCTTTATTGTCATTATACAGGATGTACTATGAGATTGGAAACAATATCTGCATTGTTAAGAAATCTGGGACTTGAACCAGAAAAAGGACGTTTTGTTTCATCCTGAACATGTGGGGTCATAAATTAAAGTCATAAATGTAAAGACAAACTGCATCTACATGTGAATCATTCTTGATGATAAGGACAAATTGCTTATTTTGTCATTGGCAAAGATTCTACAGGTCTCTAAAACTCCAGAGGGACATAAATCCATTTCTTCTCCCCAAACAGCATTCCTCCCGTTTGCTGGCTTGCTAGTCGTGAACTGAATAAAATTTTAGTTGGAATAGGCACATAGGCACTTAAGTAGTTCCTAGTTCTGCTAGAAATATACAGCAATACGAAAAGTGAAGATTAATGTTTCACAAAACCAACCCTATATTTATATGTGATGCTAAAGGGTCATTTATGAACATCGATATTTGACGGGTTGGGAATGACAGATCTGTCTCAATGTAGCCTAAATCCGGTGCATAACAGCAGAGTGCCAAAGAACGATTTGTGCCCAACTGTTTGATGCCAGTAGTACTGAAACTGCAGCATTTGATGCCCTTGGAATGATAACTCAGCTGAAATTATGACTCCTGGAAAAAAAAAGGCATTTGTTGACTTGTGTTTGCATCCATCATCACTTTCGTGGTGGTCAGAGATGCAGCTGAAACAAAAACATTGCAGTGCACTTTTGAGTTTACTTACTAACACTCTGACTCATCAAGGTGGTTGATCAAATTGCTATTGCTAGTTCAAATTGGCCACTATGGGAATACAGTCAATGAAGCAAAACTGAAAGCAGTTTAGCAGATATACCATTGGTAATAAATGTGAGTCACCACGGGGACTTGGCTTATTAAACAGTGACTAAAAGCTAGAAATCCTTGCAGATGCACTCTCCCTCTCACACATACACAGAGCCTTCCTGGGGTCTATAAATAAATGATATATGGGATAGACACAGGCACATATACAAACACAATAAGATAAAACCTAGGGGGACTGCTGGGAGACTGAATGTTACATATTATATGCTAGCTAACTTGTTCAATAATCCACATTAGATAGCACAGTTAGCCTACACACATTTATCTCTGAGATCTAGACTGTGTGCATGTTTATGATTGTTACTTCAGCAGCCACTTGGTACTCATACATGCTAGCATAGACATTGCTTTTGACTTGACATGTGTTTGTCCATCATGTGTCTTTTTTATTTCTGAATTTTGATGGTCTAAAGTGGAAAGGTTCCCCACTTCCTTTCATACTCACTGAGTAGATTACATGATATGTCTTTATTCTCCTTCTTTTCCTCATCTCTACTTTCTTGCAGTTTCACTTATGTCGCTTTGTTTTTGTTTCCCAGATGCTCTTCTTTTTGCATAGTTTATATAAGCACATATTTGTTATTAGCGTTGGTGTTGGATTCAGTTACTATTTTAAAAACTCCCTGATAACCACATTACTCATTGTAATCTTGAAAGTCCTACTGAAACACCAAGAACAGATTCTGCAGCCATATGTGTGACATCCGTGCCTGAAAATAAGCAACAGTTGCTCCAAAAGTTTCTACTTTCCTGTGTAAGAAAAATGTGGCTGTTTAGAAAAAGTGGCGGTATGCTCATAGAGATCTTATTCAGTGTTTGTAACTTAACTAATGTCCTAAAAACAAATGGATAATGAATCCCTGCCCCCACAGACACACACGCCCCACCAAACATCCGTACACCCCTCCCTCCAGTTCTTTTCCGTCCTCTGATATTCTGTTTGCTGTAATGTTTTCTGCTACAATGGCCCAATTTCCCTGATTTGCTGATGATTTCAGTTTTATCTTCTCTCTCTATCGTCCTCTTTCCTCCGCCTGTTCTCACGTCTCTGCCCTCTGCTCTCCTCTCCTCTCTTAATACCCCCCAACAACATATTTTCTCCTCTTCTATGATAAAAATCCCCCACGTCTCATGCATACCGGCACTATATGCTAATGTGCCAGAGAAAGAAGCTCAACTTTAATACAGTGAGGAGTGTACCTGCATACCAAAAGAAATCTGCTTTGGCAGCAAAGTCCTGTGAAGTAAGCTGGTGACTGGGTGAAAATGCAATAACACAAAAAGGTTATTTGCCCTGTGAGGGTCCATTTCCGCAAATATTATTGGGTCCCCTATCTTGTGTCAGCATTTTTCTCTGTCTCATTAAGACTGTGCTTGGATCTGTGACTGTGTGTGTCTGTGTGTGTGTGTGTGTGTGTGTGTCCATTTCTTTTTCAAATATTCACAACATAAGCATTTGAACAAAAAAGAGAATGAGTTATATTTTTTTGTGTGTGTAACCTTGAGAAGGTTTTCTACAATCTTTCCAAAGCTTAAAAAAATGAGCAAAGTCAAGTCTCTTTTACATATCCAAACTTCATTTCACATATTCTGAAAAATCATGTAATGAAATTCAGTTTCAGTGCTAAACTTCTATATGTGTCTGCAAGGAAGGTCTAAGTAAATTCTCTCAAGAAGCAAAGAGCAGTCATTATTTATTAGAGGATTTCAAGCTCCTATTTTATACATCCAATCATCTAAACTTACATCCCCAGTGTAGTTACATTGAGTTGAAGAAAAGGAATTACAGCTAAGCCCGTTTTTCTTTTTCTTTTTCTTTTTTTTTTTTGGGGGGGGGGGGGGGGGGGGGTGTCAGAGCTCCACCTTTGATTCAAGCTGTTGAAAATCTTTAGGATTTACAACCATTCTTATGCCTAGTCCCCCATTTTCAGAGGTTCAAAAGTAAATGCTGGATCTGAGCAGAAAGTATAGCCCTGAGCACTTCAGAATTCATCTGGATATTTTTAATCAGTAGTCACATTATCAATAAACACCAGTGACCCAATTCCACTGGCACCCATACATGTCCATGCCATAACATGCCCCCACCATGTTTGGCAGATAATGTGCTATCTTCAGATCTTGAGCTGCTGCATTCCTCCTCCACACTTTTCTCTTTCCATCAATCTAGTACAAGTTCACCGTGTTTTCATCAGGATCATTTAAATGTTTAATCTGTAAAAGGTCTAATCTGCTCTTCCTGTTCTTGAGTCTTACCAGTGGTTTGCATGTTGCTGTATTTACAGTAATGAAAGCATCTCTTGACTGTAGACTTTGACACTGATGCACCTACCTCCTCCAGAGTGTTCTCGACTAGTTAGATATTGTGAATCAGCATTTTTTTTTTTAAACCTTTATTTTACCACACAAAAATGTTTGAGAACTAGTTCTCATTTACAAACAAGACCTGGCCGAGCTATCAAGAAATTGCTCTGTTGTTGTGTTCAAAAGTTTTCTTACCGAATTGTGCAATCAGCCACTTTAGTTGCCTTCTGTGATCGAGCAGGCCTTTTCGTGTTGCTGAACTCACCAGTGCATTCACGTGTTTTAAGACTGTAACCAGAATGTTGATTTGGCTGCCCCTAAAGTTTTCTCTATCACTCTCATAGGGTCATTTTGTTTTTTCAGCCTAATGAGGGTTTTCTTCATTTGCATCAAAATGTCTTTGAACATCATAGTGAAACTTCCACTGAACACCTGCCAAATGCAAGTTAAACACTTGGAATCAACTCTACATGTCGTATTTTTTTCTTTTTAATCTGCACGACTTATCATGAATTATAAGGGAAAAAGCCTCACCTGGTCTCTGGAGCTTGAAAAAAAGATGACTGGACTTCTTTTTGTTTCTTGAAGACGTTTCATCTCTCATCCGAAACGTCTTCAAGAAACAAAAAGTCCAGTCACCTTTTTTCAAGCTCCAGAGATGACTATGACCTGGATGACTGAGAATCTACACAGACATAAAACCTCACCTGGCCATAAAACCATTTCCATCAGTTGTCTAATTACTTTTGAGCCTCTGTAAAAGGGAGACTATGTGTACAAATTCTTAAACAATTCATTAATAACGTGTTTAATCCCTTGAATTAATGCTGAAAGTCCACACTTTAATCCCGTCTTGATTGTTTGATTTAAGATCTATTGTGTTGGTTTACAGAGAAAAAATTGCAACCAAAAAAAAAAGTGTCTTTGTCCAAAGACTTTAATGTATGTCATATACAGGCTGATAAAATACCAAATGCAAAGATGAAGGTTAGCTCCCTTCTATATGTTGCAAATGCAAAAACAAATTGCCAAGTTTATTTGAAAGCAAGTAACATTTCAAAATTAAAAATATCGCCATATATATATATATATATATATATATATATATATATATATATATATATATATGTGTGTGTGTGTGTGTGTGTGTGCAGTATTAAGGTCCAGATAAAAGCGGTCTGCTTTAAGTGTTTTCAGAACAAACCCATTATTTTACATCAGAACTGCAGCATGGACAGTTAGAGGAAGAGTGCAGGCAATTACGGCCAGGATTAGCTTGCTACTTAGTTCCTCTCCAGCATCCCTGGATTTCAGTGGTCAAGCACTCCCAAAAGGCCAGCATGACATTTTCAAGTGAAAATGCTCTCCTGAGAGGTCTTGTCTAATTACATCAGACTCACACACATAGTTTTACAAAAAAGTGGGAATACTCCCCAACAAATGAAGGCCTGCTAACTCTCACAAGATTGCAGGTGAAAATGTGTGGAATATGCAGTGAAAGAGAATGTGCACTCTTGCACTGTACTTGTATAACACATCACATAACGGAAAAAATAAAGAGCTCAGCTGAAAATGATTAAAACAGCACTAAGTAAGACGGAGGCTAGTGAAGCAGCACAGCACACTATGGGCGAGAGACGGCCATATGGAGAGTTTTATTATAAAAATGAAATGTCCACTATTTGAATAAATGAATGTGACAAAATGATTAATGGCACAGAGACCCAGCATATGCATATTTTAAGGCATGAGAAGGGGAAAAGAAACTTTATAATGTGAAATAAAAGTTAACTTACAGCAAAACAGCAAATTATTTTAATCTGCATTGTTTTTGGTTGGTTTTTTTTAATGCTTTCCAGCAGGAAAACAATGTTCCATGGACATGGTGTATTGTTAGTAATGTATCCTATTAGAGATTACAATGAAGCTGTATATTGTCAAATAGACCTCCATGATGGTGCCAGCTAACGCTGATATCTTCTGAATGCACATTAGGGCTAGAACTGCTGAGAATTCTGACTTACTGAACCCATTGAGGTCCTGGTTGGAGGTGGAGAAGGGGTCGTCTTTGTGTAAGGTGCTGACTTTAGTGGTGCTCTTATCAGCTGTGGTGACTGGACCCATCTCCCTCTGCTGAGTGGAGCTGCTGGCAGTTTCCTTCTGCTTCTTCGCCAACTTCCTACAGAGGTTCAAAAACATACAAACAAGAATACACAAAGATATATTATTCCCTTATGCATACAATTCTTTAAATCCACATGGAATGTGCCAACGTAATGGCACATATGCAAACAAACATTCTTTACAAAACAAAAAAAGCTTTTTGGAAGATGATTTATGGTGAAAAAACTGAGAAAACAGAACTTTGACTGCATATAATCAAGAAATACCTCTGTTGTTGTGTCAAAAGTAACTTAAAACACCTCTGTTCTTTGGCAAACATGCATATCACAGGCAATATATAAAATATGTAATATTTCTAATATGTTAAAATGAGTGGGGTTGTCATTTTGACATACAACATAGTTGTAGCTTGGACAATAAACAGAGAAATACTGACTAATAATTTTAAATTACACTATATTTAAAATTCAGTAAAAAAAACAAACAAAAAAAACTTGTTGCACCTGTGCTACTGTAGGTGCCCTTTAAATTATTTAATTTGTAACTAGCCTTAAAAACCTCCCAAGGTTTTCCATAAATGGAAGCGAACTGCATAGAAAACATTTTAAAAATGTATAAGTATAGAAAAGCCTCAGAAATTATGGAGAACATTGTTATTTTTTTCCCCTGTAGTGTAACTATAGCAAAGAAAGAGGAGGTGATATGACTCAAAGCATAAAGGTTGACATTCAGTACTTCTGGAACATGTGGAGCTTCTAAAGTGGCTATATATAATGGTAAGTGTAGTTATGCAGTGACTGCTGATGAGATGCCCCTTGAGTGTGAATGTATCCTTTTTTTTTTCTTCTGCTTATATGCCACAACATCCATCTGTTGGCCATTTCACATTGACTATTTTTGAGTTTTGCTCGAACCTTCAGTTTTAGGTCCACTGAGAGACCAGATGGCAGAAGTGACAGGAAGCCATTACAATCTAACATTGTCCAGTGGATTCACCAGAGCTAATAGAGATACCAAGATAAAGCAGATTTTTACTATCTTGTACTGCATGCAGGGCAGCACAATGTTATAGTGGTTAGCACCGTCAACCTACAGCCAGAGGTTTTCTGGTTTGAACCTCAGCTGGGGCCATTCTGTGTGGAGTTTGCATGTTTTCCTGTGTGGGCTTCCTCCTGTTATGCCAGCTTCCCCCCACAGTCTAAGAAAGTGCTTCAAGTCCATGAATATGTGGTTAAATGCAGCTTGTAGCCTAAAGTGGTCAGCAAAACTAGAAAAGTGATATTAGAGCTAGTCCATTCCATCCATCTTCTGAAAGCTACTCTCAAAAATGTCTCATAACATGAAAATGCTACAAGTGATAATTAGTGTGCTGCTTTTTAATATCAATGTGACATATTGTTCTCTGGATACAGTACGGTTCGACGGTGTGACTAAGTCCTGCAGTTTGACTCATCTCTATATGAGGAAACTCTGGCTTCGATATCACCTTGGCTAGACAGCTGTGTCTAAATCATATCCACTCTGCAGACTGTGTGTGTCATTAGAGTCCCGGAAGGCTCGTCAAACTTTAATGTGTAAAAAAAAAAAAGCCTAAAAAAAATATTGCAGATGCTTGAATTTTAAAGACAAAATCTTCACTCTCTTAATAATTGGACACTGAAGGCTATAGTACATTAGATTGTAAAATTAGAAAATATTACCAAGTATTTGCCTTTAACTGCCCATGAACAACTGGTAAATCACACGACGTAAAATAATAAAAATACCATGTATTGTGTTACTGTTGCTAAATTGAATATGTTATGAATCATTGTCCATTTCAATTAAATTTACTCTATGTTCCTAGAGGTATTTACAATTAGAATTAACTATCCAAATGATACACTTAGAAATTTTATAAAGAGGATCACCTATATGGACTATTAAGTTCAATCTGTCTAAACCAGGATCATCTTTTCCAGGGACAATAACAGGACCTCCATTATTTACTTTCTGAAAACCTGGATGTCAAAAGGTTCTGCAGAATAGCAGACATTTAAAGTTAAAGTGTACCTTTTATATTCTTTTGATATACTTTAAACCACACCTTAATTTGAAGTTACTTGAAAAATTGTCTTTGAAAACAGCTACAAGTGATCTACTAAAATAAAACTGTAAATGGTGTACTCTCAAAAGAACCTTTTAACCTTGCGTAGGTGCTACAGAACTTTTCACAGTGTGATACTCAATTCAGTTTTTCAATTGAGTTCATCCATCCATCAATTTTCTTCCGATAATTCGGGGTCAGATCACAGGGGCAGCAGCCTAAGCAGAGAAACCCAGATCTCCCTCTCCCCACCCAGCTCTTTCAGCTTATCCAGGGGAACACCAAGGCATTCCTAGGCCAGCCAAGAGATAATCTCTCCAGTGTGTGCTGACTCTACCCCAGAGCCGCTTCAGGGTAGCACATCCCCGGGTGCCATCACCCAGGAAGTGAGGTCCAATTCAGTTCATTCAATTAAATTTTATTTATATAAATAATTAATTAAAAATAATTAAATAGGGACTTCTGGGAAGGATATGAAGAGGACGGACGCATAAATTTGCAGCTCCACCAGGCCCACCAACATATAGCCGACAAAGTAATGAAAAGTGATAAATGAGTACCAAACTGAAGGGAAAGGGCTCAAGAGTACGGAGTTCTAGTCAGAAGTCAGAAAAGAACGACATTAAGGCTGGTAGAAAAGACGACGTTACAACAGGCTCCAAGCAGCTAACGTTAGCCGAAGCTACACCGTTGAAAGCTATGGGAGACGCCAGTGGGGAAACAGCGATGCTAATGAAATTAAGAAAACTTTGGCAGGAAAACACTGACTAATTTCGGGAGCTGAAGAGCTCTTTACACTGGGTAGAGTCATCTATTGGGGACTTGAAGAAACGAATGGAGGGGCTGGACAGAAGAGTGACTGAAGCGGAGGACAGAGTAAGTGCAACGGAGGACAGAAGCATACGGCAGGAGAGAGCACTGGGATATTTGCAGGAAAGAGAAGCTATCCTCACGGCTAAATGTGACGACATGGAAAACAGATTCCGCCGTAATAACATCAGGCTGTATGGCGTTCCAGACGGAGTGGAAAAGGAAGACATGATAAACTTTATCACAGACCTCCTGAGCACCTCTTTAGAGTTCCGAGAAGAAGTTGTTATTAAATTAGAAAGAGCACACAGAGCGCCAGGTCCAAAGCCTAAAGCCAGTGGCGCCCCCAAGATCCATCATAGCCCGGTTTTTGGACCTTAGTGTAAAACAAAAAGTGCTTTCACACGCTTGGAAGTAAAAAACATACGGTACCAAGAGAACACGATATATTTCGACCATGACTACTCATCGGACTTGCAGAAAAAAAGGAAAAAAGTCTGAGAGGTAATAAAAAAGCTAAAAGAAAAGAACATCAGGGCCCAGTCACCGTACCCAGCCCAGCTGAAACTCTTCCTGAACGAGGGCACAAAATTATTCCCCTCACTTTCAGCAGTGCATTCTACATTGAAAGAACTCGGCATTGAATCATCTTTGGAGGACGGAGAGATACTGAAACAGGAGCTGACATGAGACGGATGGAGAACTCAGGGAAAGAAGAGAAAGAGCCAACAGCTGAATCCTGCTGAGATCAGAGCCATTATCCAGGGTGATAACAGAGAGAAGAGAGCCCTTTGCTGTGAATGAGATCGCCATATCAAGTCTAGAACCGGATGAGAAGTAAATAGAAGCTAAATTTGTGATGAACAGTAAGGAAGATAATAGACAATAACAATAGAATAATAGTAAATAAGACTAGACATGCAAGGGAGTATCATTTATCATAAAATATTGACTTCAATATATAGATTCAGGCTATAAAAGAAGTGTTGAAAAATAAGCTACAGGACGGTGGGGAAGGGAGGAAGAGAAGGACTGGATGAAGCAAACTTCACGATTATGGCGGTGTGAAGATACTTCGGGGACATCTTGGAGGACCATCGCCCAGGCACTTTGTGCACACCACCCAGAGAGCCCCATCTCTCTGCCCAAAGAAGATTGGGGGTGGGGACCCCCTCACTTTGGTTGTAGGGTTGTGTTTGTGTTCACCTCATTTCAGGGGCAAACCACCGGGTTATTGGAAGCTCACAGTTGTTTTTCGTGTTTCTTTACCCGTTTTGTGTCTCTCGGCAAACAATATTTTCTATGTAATTGCAGCTTTTGACTTCACTCTCATTATAATTAAGTACAGTTACAAGGGATACGCTACAAAAATGGATACATTAACAGTATTTACTTATAATATAAATGGAATAAATAATCTCGTGAAGAGAAAGAAAATTCTGACCCAGCTGAAAAGATTGAACTGTTCTATTGCAATGCTTCAGGAAACCCACCTTAATGAGACAGAACATAAAAAAACTCGGAAGGGAGTGGGTGGGGCAGGTTTACAGTGCTTTTTGTGAAAGGGGTAGAAAGAGAGGAGTTGCCATTCTGTGTCAGAGATCACTAGGTTTTGCTTTAGAGAACATGTATGAAGACAAAAAGGGACGCTACATCTTGGCTGTGGGTACAATTAGAGGGGTGAAAATGTCCCTCTTAAACATCTATGCGCCTAATGAAGATGACCCTAGCTTCTTTAAGGACATTTCAGCTCTTTTGACAACCAAAGCGGATGGATTTATAGTAGCAGGAGGTGATTTTAACTGTGTGATGAACGACAAAATGGATAAACACCCATTTGAACAAAGACCAGTGCCCCAGAAGGCTAAAATATTGCCCAGTTTGATTGAAGAATTGGGGCTGATAGATGTATGGTGTCAAGGTCACCCCAGAGAGCGTGTTTACACCTTTTTTTCAAAGGTTCACGGAAGCTATTCCAGAATAGATCTCTTCTTTGTCTTAAAGAGAGATGTGCATAAAGTCACAAATTGTCACATTAAGCCAATAACAATATCAGACCACAGCCCAGTTGTCATGACAATAAACTTAGAGAATGATAGACAACCAAAACAGTGGAGAATGAATGTTTCGCTTCTGAACTGCCCAGAAGTAGTTAAAAGAATTAAAAAAGATTGGAACAAGTATATGGAACAAAATGATAATGGGGAAGTATCAGTGTCTACTCTTTGGGAAGCTGCAAAGGCGGTAATGAGGGGCAAGCTCATTTCTTTGTCAGCCCGAATTAAAAGAGAACGCAATAAAAAACAGATAGAATTAGAAAATCGCACACAGCAATTGGAGGAGGAACATAAAAAGACAAATGATGAAACTATTTTAAAATCTCTCAGCGAATACAGGCAAACACTGAATAACTTGTTGACGCATAAGGCTGAGGGTGCATTACGGTTTGCTAATCAAAAGTATTATGAATCAGGTAATAGGGCTAGCAGGCTATTAGCATTTCAGTTGTGTAAGAAACAGGCAGATTGCACAGTGGAAAAGATAATGCATCCCTTTACAAAGAAAACACTGTCCCATCCTAAAGACATAGCAGAAGCTTTTTCAGCTTACTATGAGACGCTTTATGAATCAGAGGAGATAGACAATAAAATAGAGAAGATTAAGAAGGTACTTGGTAAAATTAGGTTACCAAAATTAACGGAAAATGACGCTAGAGCAATGAGGGATCCAATCACAAAAAAAAAAGGAAATTGAGGAAGCCATAAAAAATTTAAAAAGAAAGAAATGGAAAGATTTAAAAGTTGAAAATGAATGGATTATCTGTACGCACAGGGTTTGGTCCTTGGTGAGGAAGAAAATAGGAGCACCTTTAACAATATCACGCATAGTGAAAATAGCTAGATAATAATAGACTATTGACTTTTTTCCAAACAAACTGGATACAGGATACCAGAGATGGGCACAGCAGGGATTAATAAGAATCAACCAGTTATTCAATGGAGAAACCCTTAAGTCATTTAAGCAGTTACAAGAAAAATATGGATTATGCTCTAAAGATTTTGATCGATACTTACAATTAAGGAACTTTCTTTTATCACACAAGGAATGTCCTACTTTGAAACAAAATATAGTACCCCTGTAAAAGTTTATGATAAAATGTGTAGAGGAAAATAGTAAGAGGAAGATTGTGTGTAATATATATAAACATTTACAGATGCATTTCTCTCACAATTCTATAGATATAAAACAAAAGTGGGAACTGGAAATGAACATTGTTATTGAAGACGAAGAGTGGGAGAGGGTTTGTGAAAATGGTCATAAGATCACCCATAGCCCAGGGTGGAAGGAATTTGATTGGAAATTGAAAATGAGATTCTTTAAATCGCCCTTTAGTATATCAAAATACGACAGGAATGCTACAAATTTGTGTTGGAGGAACTGTAACCAGATAGGTGATCACACTCATATTTTTTGGGACTGCCCAACACTGAGCTCATTCTGGCAGGGAGTTCAGACAGAAATTCAAAAAAATTTTAAGTTCACATTACCGCTGAACCCACTGCATTACATATTGGGCTTGACCCCAGGAGGAAATATTGGGAAAAGGAAAGTCCAGTTACTACAGATTCTTCTACTGGTTGCAAGGAAAATGATAACTCTGTCCTGGCTCAAGCCTTTGCCCCCCACCCTTCAACAATGGCAAGAAAGACTGAAAGATGTGTATACAATGGAAAAGATAACGGCAACACTTCAAGTAAAAATGGACGTTTTTCTGAGAGCATGGATCCCAGCTATTTCCCACTTTGGATGGTCTCACAGATGAAGATGTCGAGGTTCTAAGAAGATGTGGTAGTCCCTTTTGTGGGTTTCGTTCTTTTTTCTTCTCTATGGAAAAAGCTGGGTGGGTTCACCCACCCCTCGTGAGTCCATAAGGACCATTTTTGATCGACTTCAATTGCTGAAATGGATGTTAACTGTTTGCTGAGACACTAATCCTTTTTTTTTTTTTGGTGTGTTTTTGTGTTTGTTTTCTTCTTTCTGTTGTATTATGTGTGTGCAGGTAAATATGTACGGATGCATATATGTTGGGTTCATAATAACGCATACTCTTAAATAAAGAATGTTCAAAAAAAAATCAATAATTAATCAATTTATTATTTATATAGCACAATTCAGAGCAACAGTTTTTCATGTTCAATTCAATTCAGTTCAATTCAATTTTATTTATATAGAGTGAAATCACAATAAACAGTCGCTCAAGAAGCTTTCTACTGTAGAGTAAAACCCAATAATACAGAGAAAACAGAAGAGGGTGCTGAAAGCTGAAGGCTCTGCCTCCCATTCTACTTTTAAATACCCTAGGAACCACAAATAATTCAGCAGTCTGAGAGTGAGGTGCTCTATTGGAGTGATACGTTATTATGAGGTCTTTAAGATAAGATGGGGCCTGATTATTCAGGAGTGTTTCTTTTTCCACTTATTTCTTTTGACTCCTGGAACTCTGCTGAGAAGGTGATTGGCTGTAACCTCCCATCTCTCCAGGACCTGTACACCTCCAGGACACTGGGGCGTGCAGGTCGGATCACAGCCGACCACTCTCACCCTGGGCACAGACTTTTTGACCCTCTCCCCTCAGGCAGGAGGCTACGGTCCATACGGACCAGAACCTCCCGCCATAAGAACAGTTTCTTCCCCTCTGCTGTTGGACTCATGAACAATTACCCTAAGACTGTTACCACCACCCTCCACAAACGCTGATGACCCTATGTCTATGCACCTGTCTGACTGCACTGATGTACATATTAGTGGAATATAGTCTACATTCTTCTATCTTTTAATTAGTCTCTGCACTGTATATTTTGTAATTTTGTAATATTGTGCTATAGTTATAGCTCTAATATCTCTGTATATTTGCAATTTGTATACTTGTATATTGTCTTATAGTTTTTATACTTATTTGTTTTTTTCTGTAAGCACGAAGTACCGCAGCAATTTCCTAATGCTGTGAACCTGTTCACCCATATGGCAATAAAAACCTTCTGATTCTGATTCTGATTCTGATTCTGAATTTAACAGGGAGTTAATGAAGACAAGCTAATATGGGTGAAATATGGTGCCTTTTTCTAGTCCCTGTTAGAACCCTCGCTGCAGCATTTTGGATCAATTGAAGGCTTCAGGCAGCTTTTAGAGAGACCTGTTAATAATCAATTACAGTTCTTGAGACTGGAAGTAATAAATGCATGAACTAGCTTTTCAGCATCACTCTGAGACAGGATGTTTCTAATTTTACTGAAATTGCATAAATGCAAGAAAGCATTCCTACATATGTTTAATGTGCTCACTGAAGGACATATCCTGGTGAAAAATCAGTCCAAGATTCCTTACAGTGTTATTGGAGGCCAAGGTAATACCATCCAGATTAAGTTGCCATTGATTAAAAAACCCGGATTAGATTCCACTCTATTGTCAAATTTAAGCCTATTTCTAGGCTCCCTTTTCTATCAAAAATCTTGGAAAAAGTCATTTATAGCCAACTGAAAGCCTTTTTAGATGAAAATGACATCCTTGAAACTTTTCAGTCTGGTTTTAAGCCCCTCCATAGCACTGAGTCTGCTCTGCTAAGGGTGTTTAATGACATTTTCCTAACTGCGGGAGACTATGTGATTTTACTTCTTTTAGATCTAACGGCTGCTTTTGACACAGTGGACCATAACATTTTAATTTCTCATCTAGAATGTTGGGTGGGTATTCAGGACACAGCTCTGGAGTGGTTCAGGTCATATTTGACCCAGAGAACATTTTCTGTTGGCCTAAACAATTTTAGATCATCCTGTGCACCTCTGTTGTGTGGGGTGCCTCAGGGCTCAACACTTGGACCACTACTGTTCTCTCTGTATTTGCTCCCCCTTGGTTCCATCCTTAGGAAGCATAAAATTGCTTTCCACTGCTATGCAGATGACACCCAGATTTACATGCCCCTAAAACAAAGTGATGTGAATGCCGTCCATACTCTAACAAAATGTTTCAATGACATCAAAGCTTGGATGGCTTCAAATTTTCTGAATTTTAATGCTAAAAAGACAGAGGTCATCGTTTTTGGTCCGGGCATCACGGGGAGGGTCACTCCTGTGGATCTGGGTTCTCTATCTCAATATGCTAAGCCCACAGTCACAAATCTGGGTGTCAAAATGGACGAAAACCTTAAGTTGGAGGGTCAGATTAATGCTGTAGTTAAATCTAGTTTCTTTCATCTGAGACAGCTTGCCAAGATAAAAAATATCTTGTCGAAAGATCACTTTAATACAGTGATCCATGCCTTTGTTACAACCAGGTTGGATTACTGTAATTCTTTGTATTTTGGCGTTAATCAATCCTCACTGTCTCATCTTCAGCTTGTACAAAATGCTGCTGCATGGCTATTGACTGGAACACGTAAGAAGGAACACATCACTCCGGTTTTATCTTCTCTGCACTGGCTTCCTGTTTATTTTAGAGTTCATTTTAAAATTCTTTTATTTGTTTTTAAGTCCTTAAATGGCCTTGCACCACCCTATCTCGCAGAGTTGCTGCATCTACACTCCCCTTCCTGACCACTCAGATCTGCTGACCAACTGCTTTTGGTCGTACCGAGGACTAAGCGGAGGCTCAGGGGGGACAGAGCATTTGCCGTGGCAGCTCCCAGGTTGTGGAACGCTCTGCCTGTGCACATCAAACAGGCCTCTTCACTATCCATTTTTAAATCTTCTCTTAAGACCCACCTTTTTCACCAGGGGTTCAAACAAGCTTGAGATGTTTGTATCGCAGTGTATTTATTTCTTATATATTTATTTATTTTTTAGTCAATTTTATCCTGACTTTTGATTGTGTATTTTATTTTTATTTTATTGTTGCTCTTTTATTTTTATCTGTTACTGATGCTCTTATTTATTGTTATATTTTATTGATGCTCTTATTTTTGGGTGTTGACTTTTATGTTTGTCTTTTGTTGTTTTATTCTTCCTTGTTCAGCACTTTGGTCAGTGCTTGCTGTTTTAAAGTGCTCTACAAATAAATTGGCTTGGCTTGGCTTGGCTAAGTATCTGATTAGACATCGTGTTTTGGAGATTTTTAGTGCTGAGTACAATAAACTCAGTTTTATCTGATTTTAGAAACTGGAAACTAAAGTTCATCCAGGACTTTGTCTTTAAGCCATTCCTGTAGTTTAACAAAATTTAATTGATTTGTATCATCTGGCACTGACAAATCAAGCTGCCTGTCATCTGTAGCAATGAACATGTATGCAGGTAAGGGAAGAATGTATAATGTAAAAAATATTGGTCCCAGCATGGAACCCTGTGGAACTCCATGATTTTTGTGCATAAGGAACACTCCCCGTTCACATGCACAAATTGGAATCTATCAGATAGATATGATTCAAATCAGTGCAGCACATTTTCTTTAATACAAATGATGTGTTCTCATCTATGTAGTAAAATATTGTGGTCAGGAGCATCCAATTTTGTTCTGAGGTCTAGCAGGACACGCACAGAGATGAGTTTGCTACCAGAGGCCATAAGGAGATCATTTGTAACCTTCACTAGTGCTGTTTCTGTTCCACTCTGAATCCTGACTTAAACTTTGCAAATGATTGGTTAACTGTTTGACAAATACTCTCCTTATATATATATATATATATATATATATATATATATATATATATATATATATATATATATATATATATATAAAGGACAGTTAAAAATAGCTATATAATTAGCTAAGACAGTTGGCTCAAGTAAAGGCTCCTTAAGTAACAGTTTAATTACTGCCACCTTAAAAGCATGTGGTACGTAGCCTGTTAATAAAGATAAATTAATGGGGTCTAAAAGGTACAATAATGGTATAAAGGAAGTAATTATTAAGGTCAAACTCAAAGATTGATCAGAGAGAAAGAGTAAGTAAATAGCAGCAGTTATTAGAGTTGCTGTACTTAATGGCACACCTGATGGAGAGGTGTGAATATTTTTTTTTCTCTAATGGTTAAAATATTATCTGTGAAGAAATTCATAAAGTCATTACTAGTTATGATTAAAGGAATACTTGGCTCAGCCAAGGCGTGTTCCTGTTTTCCTTGATCAGTGAAAAATAGTAAGATGTCCTAGTATTACAGACAGCTTTTTTATGGAGTAACAAACTATTTCCAGGCCAACTGAAGATCTTCTAAATGAATGTGATGCCATGTCCTCTCTAACTTATGCGTTATCTGCTTTAAGCAGCACATTTGAGGGTTACATCAAGGAGTCAAGCATCTCTTATTGGCTCCTCTGAAAAAGAAGGCAGCAACAGTTTCCAGGATCGTACGCAGTGAGGATGTAACACAAGATACAGAAACAAGATAATTGACCTCTGTGGGAGTAGAGTTTAGGTAGCTATTCTGTACTGCGTTGGCACATGGCATTGAAAACAACAGAGTGTTGGCGTGAGTAATTGAAAATTCATTTAACTACTCACACCCAAACTTACTAAAGAAGCTCCTTACATGGTGCTCACCTGCAGTCAGGAGCCTTATCCAAGGACACTTTGGCATGAAGAGGGACCAGGGATCAAACGTCTTTACTGAGAATTTTACAGGATTTTTCTTGCAAGGGCTAACAGAAACATATTTTCACCTGTTGTGACACAGCAGACTGCAGATATCATCTTAAAGAACAATGCCTAAAAGCTTTTAATTCATCTGAGGGTTACAGCAAAATCTGAGAAGTACCAATGAGCATAACTCATATGGATGTGGTATGTGACATGGTTAGAGACATTGGCATCACTTCATTGCACTTTCTGTGGGTCTCTCTGGTTCAGTAACTAAAAAGAATGCTCTATTGAAACAGATCATGCAATAGTCTTGGCCACTGAAGAAAATCCTTTTTTCTTTTGCCTTTGGAAACTCCTGGGTTGCTTTTGTGGTATTCTGTGGGACTTATCCATTTGCACTGTGTCATTTCCATACAGAAAGACTTGAGCCAGCGAGGAGATACAGGAACCTTCTGGCTGCAAGACAACAGTGCTAAACACTGCACCACCTTGCCACTGCTTCACAGCATTTGGTTGAATCCGAGCAGCGAGTACAGCCCTTTACACTTCGGAATTGATCCTGCTATTTCTATTAGCGGTAGTATCGTCAATAAACACTGCTGGTTCCACTGGCATCCCTCTGTGCCCATGCTATGTCACTGCCTCCACTGACAAATCATTAGCTATTCCAATCCTTCTTATCCTCCAGTATCATTCTGGTTGAAGTTGATCTTTGTTTATTCTGTCCAAAGATTGTTTGTTTTCCATGTTTTTAGTCTGAGGGTAGCATGGTGGCTAGCACTGCTGCCTCACCGCAACAAGGTCCTGGGTTTGAATCCACATTGACCGAGACCTTTTTGTGTGAAGCTTGCATGTTCTCCCTGAGTCTGTGCAGGCTTTCTCCAGGTATTCTGGTTTCCTCGCACAGTCCAAAGACATGCACTTAGTGGGGTTAGGTTAATTGGTGATTCTAAATTGCCCATAGGTGAGAATGGTTGTCTGTCTTTCTGTGTTAGTCACCAACCTGTACAGGTACACCCTGTACAGGTTGCTAACCTAGGTACAGGTGTACTCTCGCCCTATGACAGCTGGGATAGGCTCCCCTCAGTGGTTTACACCTTGTTGTACACTAGCTCAATTTCTTCTGCAGTCACCCCTTTTGTCTCTCTGTGTTTATACACCTCTATACATTTAATCAGTATTAATGTCTGGCTCTCTTCTTCTGTCTTTTGGCCTGTCTCCCTGCCCATCACCCCCATCCAGTCATGGCAGATGCCCCCCTTAGCTGGTTCTGCTGGAGGCTTCTTCCTGTTGAAAGGTTTTTCCTTCCCATTGTCACCAAGTACTTGCTCATAGGGGGTTGTCTGATTGTTGGCGTTTTCTCTGTATTATTGCAGTCTTTACCTTACAATAGAAAGCTCCTTGAGGTGCCTGTTGTTGTGATTTGGCGTTATATAAATTAAATTGAATGAAATTATTAAAATTCATGGAAACGATTGTAGACTCTGACAATGAGACACCTAGCTCCTTGAGAGTCCTTGACTTGGCTGGATGTTCTGAAAGGGTTTTTCTAAACCAGACAAAGAATTCTGCAATCATTCATTATTTAAGAATGTCACAGATTGACAAAAAAACTATTGGATCTATTAATTATTACTATTAATTGGATCCATTCATACTGATACCATTTAACACTTCCTGTTTAATCACAACTTTTAGCTCTTTGTTGTTGCAACAAGCTTTGATTTCACTGACTATGCCTTAGATTGTATATCTTTTTGACATATGTGGGTTGTTTTACAGGACACCCAGAAGTTATGTGAAAATCTTGTGGCGCCCATAAGCTGCCAGAACTGAGCAAGTCGTTAACCAAGTTTCTCAGAGTTTTCTCATTAGTGCCTTAGTTTGCAAATGAACAACAAACTATCACTAATATGCATTTCAAAATACAATTTAAAAAATTAAATTAAGCTGATTTGTCCTATAAAATCCATTTCATACTTCTTTCTCTGAGTTCAACAGAAAAACCTCCTCCAGAATCCACCAACACATTTTTCTGCTTACTTTAAGTGTCTGACATCTAGTCACGAATGGCATACAGTGGGCTGTGTATATGAGTGTACAAAAATTGGCTATAATAGTAGCATGTGTATGTGTGTTGTTGTTTCTATGAGAAAACACTTTATCTCCTTGAGGAGTGTGTATGTACTGCAGGTGTGGGACATTCAGTGTTTTTGGATGTGTGTGACTGTTACATGTGTCTCCAGCATTGGACTGTTGGTGTACACTGGGGAGTGAGTGGGCGTGTTTCTCAGTGACTTATCACGAAGCCACCCAATACGCCTGCTTACATGCGTCTCTGAAAAACTGCACTCTAAAAAACAAACACATAAATCAGAATGTCAGTCATACCTACAATAAATAATCGAGGGGGTCTTAACACATCTTTGCTTGAGGATTCTTTCACTACTATATGGTATCAGCGATACACAATAAAAATTTCAATATGTACTCGACTGAAAAAACTTCTAAAGGAGACACCACATCTATTTCTTAAAAGGCAGCTGGCTAAACAGTATCTATAAAATATGAATTTTAAAAAATGCATGTCCTTTAAAGTTCCCGGCAAACCAATGCAAAAAAGTTTGTGCTCACGATATGCGCTGAGACTACACAGAAATGTAAGCTGCGGCTGCTGTGCATGTTTTTTTCCAATGATCTTTGGGTGTTTGTGAATGTGCATGTGTGCGTGCATGTGTGCACGTGTGTGTGTACCACTGCATTTGTTAAGCCCTTTAAGAGTCAGGAAGTGTAAGGTCAGAACCAGAGGCAACATCTACCATCATTGCCATAACATAATCATACCAGCAATATTATTTGTTTGTGACTGAGAAATATATGTAGAGATATGAAATTAAAGCAGTAAGCACTTTATAGTGTGTGTGGGTGAGCCTGGGATCAGATGATGAGCCGTACCTGCCCGTGAGTACTTAAACTGAGAGAAAAGCCAGAGGAAAAGACAGAGAAGGAAAAATAAGAGAAAGATAATCCAAAGACAGAGCAGAGGTGAAAAGTGAACAAGAGAAAGTATAAAAACAAATGAAACAGCTCGATAATAAACAAGGAGATGGATAAAAACAACAACAAACGAGACAGAGTGAGAGGAAGGATGTTCAAAAGAAAAAATTTAAGAGTGCAAGAGAAAAGAAGGAATGACCTTACAAAGTTTCTCCCATAATCATTTCCTTCCATCAACCCCCAGGTTCAACCTTGCTATGCTCCACACCAATTTATAGGCGACAGAGCCTCAAAACCTCCTGTGTGATTGGAGCTTAGAGTGGCCTATTCCAGACTATCGGACTGCACTCTGACAGAAAAGTGAGCAGAGATGAGGAGGAGGTGGAGGTGAGCAAAGAAAGGAAAGCCAAATGGAAAAAAAGCTGAAGAGATGGAGAGAAAATGAAAAACAGAAAGGGGAGAAAAAAGGAGAGAAAAAAAGAGGAGAGAAAATAAAGGGAAATAAAACAGGGATGAAAATGGAAGATGAAGAAAGTGACAGAAGTAGCAACAATTCAGCAAAAGCAAGTATAATGTAGAAGGAGAAGTAAACTTGAAGTGTATGAAAGGCCTTCTCATTCTCTTCCCCACTCTGTCACTAAACCTCTACCTAGCACACATTCATACCAATAATGGACTCATTTAAATTACAAATTTCTTGCATATTCTAAGTGGCACTGAGCATGACATAATCCTTCTTTAATGAATGCCACGGCGGCAGTTCATTAAGTACTAAGGTTACCCTGCCAGGTGCAACTGCGGCAAAAATCATGGACTTCTTTGTGGCCCCAGCGACATTAAGTGTAGAACGTTTGATGTGTTAATAATGAGGGATGTTTTGTAGAAATGTCTTTTTTTTTTTTTTTTGTCTGGAGTGTGAGCAAAGATACATTATTATGGAGAGACATGAAGTGAGCAAAGCATCACTAGATACGGTCAGAAAAAAGTTTAATTGTTGCTCATTTGATATATTAAGCTTAATGACCACTTGATGGGTCCATTTCCAAAATGCTGCATATGTAAAATTCATTACCAAACTCGACTGCTCATTGTATAATAAAATGTAAAGGGGAATTCATGTGCTTTAATCCAAGTTTATCTGTCGGCTTTTACGAGCTTTCTTTTCTTCATTGTTATGATTTGATTTGAGAGACAGAAAATAGACCTGGGTGGTCTCAGACCCAGGACACTCCAGCAAGTACTCCAGCCCTGGGCTGCATGCTCACCTAAGTGAGCTATAGAGCTACCCCCAAGGGCCATCTTTCAACATCAACCAAAAATATAAAATAATTATACATTTTAGTTTGGACATGTCACATATTGTTTTCAAGATAAATAAGCCCATTCATTTGATATCAAAATGGTAATACACTATAACTGTTGTGTGCCTTCTAGACATTTATGTCTATATTTCAGTAGCAGAATTGCTGTTGTGACTCAGTGGAGGAGATCATTGGCACATGGAGAGATAATGGCCAAATTTAAATCAAGAATAGGTTAGTTCAAAAAATGTTTAAAAGCACCTTGTAATAAGCAATCCATTGTTATTCAAACTGTAGAAAAAATAATTTTATTCATTAATCAGCTTTCAGTAAGCAATCTGTAAGCTGAATTTATTTAAGGTGGCCAGTATGGCTTATTTATAGAAACTCATATGCCAAGAGAAGTGCATTTATTTTAGTTGAAGTTTGGCAAGTCATCATGGAAACCTCAAGGCATCCAGTCAAACACGGGAGACGCCATTTGTTTCTTTTGTTGAGAGAGAACTTCTGTATTATGGCTAGAATGGAGTCAGCCATTTGGTTGGCAACTAGATAGCTCGAATATCCTCAAGCCATCCCTGGCCAGTGCTGAAGTCAGACAGGCAGTCAGTCACTTCATGATGACAGCAGTAGCTCTAGAGGAGGCTGCAGGCAAAGCCCAAACAAACTTTTATCTGCGTATCACAGGATTTAGAGACAGACCCAGCAAGGGAGAGAGAGATTGAGGGATATAGAGAGAGGTGGAGAGAGAGATAGAGGTTGAAAAGAAACAGAGTGAGAACCAAAACATACACAAACACACACGACAGGATTGCAGGAGTCTTGTGCAAATTTAAATCCCCTTCTCATCTAACAGTAAGCCTCCTTGGGCGATCGCTCTGTGTGTCTGTGTGTGTGTGTGTGTGTGTGTGTGTGTATGTATATATGGGTGTGACTGTTAGTGCACTACAGCCAATCTTCAAAAAAATGAAAATTTATGGTTAAAAGTGTCTTAATTATTAATTAGCTATTTACTACATATTTTTAATATTCTGTCACATTTATTTGTATGTTTCTATCATATTGTTTGCTGGTGCTTTTGTTTGTTTTGGTGTTTATGATTTTATTTAAATTAGAAAGCAGATCCCAAGGAATTCTGGACTTTAGATGTACTGATATTTATATGCAAAAGAAAAATACAGGGAAGTTCAAAAAAAAATCTTAATGGAATATTTATATTATTTGTCAAAGCCTGTTATTGTGGTGTGCTGGTGTGTGTGATTTTGACTATTGTTAAAGAATTATTCTTAAGATGTGTGCATGTGTCTACACTGGCATAGTTTACGAGATTCAGCATGGCAGGTCATGCTCATTTTTGCGTGCAAAAGCAGCAAAACCACAGTGATGGCTGCTGTCTTTCTAATTGTGCCAGCTTCATACTATAAAGAAGTAATTTCCAGTGGGGTCAACAAGCCTCGGGGGGGGGGGGGGCGCTGTTTTAAGAAGCGTTGGCACATGATGACTTTCCCACTCAGGAGTCTGCTGCAGATCGGGAGGAAATTTTCAGATGCTTTGAAGACGACTGCAGAAGCGAAGAGTTTTAGAAATCCTCTGCAAGGATTTGTACAGGAGCTTGGGGCAACAGAGTGCATGTGACTCTGCAGGTATGCTGGCACATGTGTGTGTGCGCGTGCCTGTACGTGCTTCTGCATGTATGAACAGACAGCTATAATAGTGCCTCATTAGAATTGGTTAATAAGCAGGATATCGCCATTTGGTAGAGAAGATAAGAGTGAATTACACTGACCTTTTAGGGTGAGACACTTTAAGAGATGAGCCGTGCAAATAATGTAGATGAAGACTGTCTAAAATTTCCCCTCACTGCCAAACGCATGCTGTAGTTAGTTCAGCCGCTCAATTTAAAATATATTGTCAAGAATGAAAAGGGGTCCTTTGATATAGAGTACATAATTTATATAGTGTCATTATAACATTAAATATTGAAACGATATTCATTGGAAGTTGAAAGAATACTGGTTAGTCAATATAGAAAATGCATATAACTTTGTGAAAGTGAAGCAGAATGGTCAGAAATCTTGATTTTTTTGCCTAACATGTTCATTTGTTGTCAGCATTTCTAATTTCTAATAGTGTAAATTGTGTTCCTTCTCTCTTGTGTGGATGCATTTTTATTAGTAAGCTACCAAGAGACTGCTCTTATATTGTTTTGAAGTTATTTTTAAGCTAAATTACACCATTGTGACTGCAGGTTTCAGTGTTTGTCTACCAACCATCACAACACAATTTGTGTTTGACAGGTAATAAAGTCAACCTTTTATCATACTGTCTAAATTAAAAAAAAAAAAAAAAAAGTTGTGCTGATTTTACTATGACCATAGGATCTATTTTTCCTGAAAGCTGTGATGTCTTGGAGGATTTAAATATTTTGAGATTTAAATACTTTATCCTTAAATTTAGATACAAGTTAAACAGTATGCACGAAAACAGGACAAAAATTTAACAGAACTCAAAGGTAGCCATACAAAAGAATAATGGGCTGAGAAAGGAATTTTTTTTCTGGTGTGAAATCTCTACTGTACTTACAGGTAATAAGAGTAGGAATAAGCATGTCTTCTGAAGCATGGTGAGGTGAGGCCGATGATGACAACAGAGCAAAACCCAGAAGAAGGACAAACACATTTGATTAGTTCATGATTTGAATGAAAATTTGTTTCTGACTTTTAAATTATTTTAAATTGATAGACTACCTGGTTTTCCTTCCACAGTTTGAATTATTTTTCCTGTCTACCTGCACAACCTGCCTATCTGAATTATAAATTTGGTTGTCTATGTGTCCTCATATGAAAACATTTGCTGTCACTTCACTTCATTTTCACAGATGCTGAATGGTTTCCTTTCAAGTGTTTGACAGTACATCTAGTTGCCTGCATATATGATTAAATTTCTTTCCTGCCTGTTGGGTCAATATGTTTTTATTTCTTTGCAAATTCTCAACAATAAAAGCCACACTGAGCCATATCAGGCCATCTATGGAATATTTTAGTGTGATGTCCAAAGATATTTCCTTAAAATACTCAAAATCAGCTGTGAACCAGCCAGCAGTCAATTAAATTAAATGAGATCTATGACTTGTGAAATGATTACTTCACTCACCCAAAAAATTACACTTTTTCATAAAAGCTTTGCCGGTCATTAACTTAAGGAGATGAAAACACAGACACTGATCCGTCCATCATTCAGTCTTACACCCCTGTGTTAAGGCTTTAGCTTTAGCTCACACTATGAAACAGGTTTTAACTATATGACTGTTTCATTATAAAATCAGAAAAATTACATAAAAGTAATTTAAAAAATGGCAGTTTAAATATACAAGGAACTCTACTAATAGCATTTGAAATAATCAAATTAGACATTGGACATGTTCCAGATAAGGAACTATTTATTCATCCACTGAGCAATATTAGAAGTTTACCAAGGGGGGTGAGTTTTGGGTGGTTGAAAGCAGTTCCACGGTACTTCAGAAAAAGGTGCGTTTGGTTTTCTGTTGTAACTACACTACACAAATACCCAGGACAAATGTCCAGCACTAACTCATATATGGGAAATAGATCATAATCCATTTAAATCTAGTCCTCAACAGAGGTCTTACTTGGCTGACAGCTGATCGCTTTTACTCAATGTAGCATATGCTAATGTGCTAGCATGGAGCTCAGGGCTCCATTAATTTTCCAGGGACTCAGGGGTATTCCATGATTTGTTATGCTATAGATTACTGAATGCCTACCCAACAAATATATTTTTTAACTTGCAGGTTTTCCAGTAATGCATGAATACTTAATTTGGGTTTATAGAGGGAAATAAAAGTGAATAAAAATAGTCCAAATATACAACACTGATGCCTCCATCACCATCTGGAAGGTCAGGAGATAGATATGGGATGAGGAGCGAAAAAACAGACCAAAAGGTAGAAGATAGAAGAGGAACAAACAGAAGCAGGGAGGATTCATTTAGATGAGTGTGACTTGTAGTGATGATTCCTGTACAAGGCCATGGTTTTACTCTGGATTGTGTTTATATTCGTTATTCACAAAATATGTATTATCACTATTATTTATAGTTAATTATGTCTGAAATGTAATGAGCTGCAAGGCTAGGAAAAGTAATAATAAAAATCAAATTAACAAAAACATCAACACATCAAAGTTGAGCCAAGAAAATCTTACCAATCTAATCAAGTTTTTATCTTCCCTTTCTATCCTGTTTTGATAATAAAGCTATACCACTGCACATCACTTGGCCAATATCACATTCATCCATATGTGTGCGTGTGTGTGTGTGTGTATGTGTGTGTGAGTGAGAGATCTGCTCCTTCTGCAATGGTTTGCTGGCAACTTTGCCCCCTGGCATCCTTCATCTATGAGTGGCCAGAGATTGGGATCTCATAATACAGTATGTCAGGACACACAACACACGCAAACATACACATGGAGATTTAGACAAACTCGTACTTCATCAGAGTTTTTTTTTCAGTTTTTATAGCTCGCTGAAGTCATGCACAGTTCAGAAGGATCAATATTCCCATTCCAATTTAAAGAGGAGTACACCTCACACAACTACTGCAGACTGCTTCTAGGCATCTATCCTTATGGTACACCATCTCAATTTCATATATGTTATGAATTTTTTAAATACTGATGAACAGATAAAATACCCACTGTAGCTTTACAAGTGGCACAGGTGTTACTGGCTGCTAGTAGTGCTGAAACAGTATTTTTAACACTAATAACACTTTTAAATTACACAGTCGAATGGCATGCTAGCTAGCCAGGTATCATAACAGTTACCAGCTTGCAGCACCTATAAAACTATATTTAAGAACAGTATAGGCTGCAGGGATGCATCAAAATCATTTGTGACCGAGAGAGAGAAGTTTTTTGTTTTTTTTTCAGTTCTAACCATCTAACCAAAAAAAAAAAAAATCAATAACACAGCCTATTAAGGACTGACTTAACAGGCTGTGTTATTATAGAATAGAATAGAATAGAATAGAATAGAATAGAATAGAATGCCTTTATTGTCATTATACAGGATGTACAATGAGATTGGAGGGCCACTCCTGTTCAGTGCCATGTAACAGAAAATCAAACTCTCTAAAATAAAAATATTATAATCTAGTATAATCAATATCAATATAATCAAGAGATATTATTGAGTTTTTTGTTATTGTTGTGTGGTTTTTAGCTGTGTTTCTGTTTTATGATGACATTTGAATACTTTGTCATTGCCTTGTCATTAATAATTAAGTGCCTGAACCCAAACTTTACCGTATCTTAGACCTAATTCTAATCTAAAGCACATCTAAACACAGTTACACCCATAACCCTCTTTAAGGGCTCTGCTGACATTGTCCTTATGATATTAATAAAGTGCAGAGCACTGAGAGCCCAGCTGTAAAAGCCACAGCCATTAAAACTAGTCATAAATATTAATATAGGGTATAAAAAACACTCCACCAAGTTGTTCAGGGCACCATGTGTGAGACAGACTGAAAGGTGGAGCGAGAGGAGGAGAAGAAACCAAGTTGGATGTGAAATCTGAAATGGTGAAAAATTTCATATTTTTGTTAACAAGCCAAACCTAAGGTCTCCACGTCCAGGAGCAAACGCATGGTAAACTTTTTAATAAGTGACTATGAGTGCAAAATTGAGTATTCAAGGGCATACAGACGTGCAGCAACACAGAGACAAGAGAAATAATGCAAGGCAATACATATATATATATATATATATATATATATATATATATATATATATATATATATATTAGGGGTGGAACTTTAACGCGTTAATTTCGATTAATTAATTATGGGGAAATTAACGCGTTAAAAATTTTAACGCATTTTAATCGCACTTTGCACCGTGGAACGTTTCTCAGTGCGCGAGTTCCCGGCATACAGATTATATCGACGCACAATGTCCAAATTAGAGGCCGCATCCTGCAAAGGACCCGGCCCACGTCTTTCGCAGCCCACGAACACCACAAAGGCCGGAAGTGAGCGGCTCGCCTTCATATCAGCGTCACCTGCCGTCACCTCTGTGTAGCTCATGTCGCCTAGCAACCGTGAGTGCGAAGCACAGCTGTGTAAAAGCAGCTGGTTAAACGGAGAACAAACTTTTGCTCCTTTTTGTGGTTTAATTTTAAGTCTTTATTCAAAATAAGCTGTTAAAAGAAGCATAACACATTTCAACATCAAGGAATACAGCTGAGTGAATGGTTAATTTCCAACTATAACAAGTGAGACATTAATGTTGAATAAAACTATCCAGTTATGATGCTTAACTTTAATTTCAGGTGTTTGCTTATCACAGGAGCACTTCCACCCTTCATTGGTCTGTGTAGTAGACTGGTGGGAAAATAAACAAAATTTTGAAGTTTAAGCTTATGTATATTGATTTATTCATCAACTAAACTTAAATTAATATTTATCATGTCAAATATTGAAATGCGATTAAAATGCGATTAATTTCGATTAATTAATTACAAAGCTTGTAATTAATTCGATTAATTTTTTTAATCGAGTCCCACCCCTAATATATATATATATATATATATATATATATATATATATATATATATATATATATATATATATATATATATATATATATGTATGTATGTATGTATGTATGTGTGTGTGAGAGAGAGAGACTGACCTGATTTATGTTATTGTTATCAGTGGTTGTATAAGACCGTATAAGAGCACACAAACATGGACAAATGGCCAAAGAAGGAGATTATTATCTTTGGCTACATTCATGTTGCTTTAAGCAGATTGTAATTATTACATATTTGGGAATAAACAATGTTTATCTTCTTTACTGCAATCTGTAGTTAAGAGTGCTCATAATCCGGCAGATTTAACAAATGCACTATTTCAACTGTTACAAAACCTGAGCCATATAATTGTTTTGTTTTTACTTCCAACCTACTATAATTGTGAACCGTTTTTTTTTTGTTTTTGCACCATGGAATTAAACACTTGTCTAACAATGCATCCCCAGTTCTCAGCAATTGAATTTGAGGGTTAAAAAGTTTTATTAAAAGCAGCAAAGGGCGATAACTTAACATCCATTAACATTTGTTCTTCATAAGAAATTGTTCTACAAAGTGTTCTTGTTTCATGTACCTGCTTACTAGGGATGTGCACAACTTGATGACAGCAACAGAAATATTAATTATATTCTTATTTCATTAATGTACAATGGCAGGTACCTGTTGCTCAAAGATGTTATGAGGCTGTAACAGACGCTGTGCCCCACTCTAAGGTTTAAAGCAAGGAGGAAACTGAAACATAACTAACCTTCATTACGCGACGCATAACCACATTCAGCACAAACAAGTGTATGCTAGCCTGCAAGAAAGGAAGGGACTGCTTCTAGCACTGCTAATGTTAGCCACACTTCCAAATTAATCTGGAATTCTGTGTGTGCAATGTTATGCATATAACCTGATTTGATTATTGAGGAATGCGATTAACTGTTTCATAGTGCCCTTGAAAACACACGCAGTATTTGTATGGCCTGTGTTTAACCTCATTTATTAGATTATGTGTTTTCTGACTTTTAGACTTAGTCAACTAGTCTGATGTTTTTCCCCTCTTATTTAAATGACTAGTAAATTAGTCACCAGGAACGTCCCTGGTGATCACACAGTATGAGTTTGTACGTCTGTGTGAGTGTATAAATTGCTTGCCATCACCAATTTTAAATGTGCTGTAAGTGGACCATCAAGCATTTATCTCAGCAAGCTGCAGAGTCCATTATTCAACCATGTGTCACATCTGCAGAATAGGGGTCAAGTCCAGCTCTGTTGTGAGTGTATGTGTGTGTGTGTGTGTGTAAGTCTGTCTGTGTTAACACCACCAATTTATCTAGGGGTAAGTCCAAGTTTAGCATGGAAGCACTCAGTACTTTCAAATGTGTGTGCCTCTTAGTAACTGTGTTTGTGTACATCCTCCAGTTGTGAGACTGTGAGTTTCAGTCCACTGTGTGTGCGTGCGCACACGCACGCACGCACGCACACACATGCACACACCTTGGCTTCACAAGAGCCTGCCATTTGCAGTGGATTCAGCCTGAGACCATTCCCTGGGCTGGGCTGACACCAGTTTCTAATCGTCTCATTTCTCTTGTTATAGATGAGATCCCCAGGGTGCAGTATGCTATCTAGGAAAAAGGATGTGTCCTTTTCTTGTCTCGGTGTGGAGGTTTATCATTTATTTTGTGATTTTATTTATTTATTTTTAGATTGGACCAAATACATATAGGGGTAAATTAAGCTATTACCAAAAAATATAAAGAAAAAAGAGAGTGTTAATGTTGGTATTTTTTACAATTTTCTAAAGAAATCACCTCTCAAAGAGGAATATTTGTCATAGAGTTAATCAAATACAGAGGTTTTCAGTAAAATAATAAGCTTCTGAGCCCTATTTTTTTCACCATTCAAATGAGCTGACATTCATATATATTCAATTTTGTCAGAGAAAACCAGAGAACATGGGGAAAACCTGCTCGCAGGTTGGCACAAAGGTCAAGCAAACTCCACATAAAGGAGATTTCAAACCAAAGAACCTGTTTGGCAATAGTGCTAACCACAAACTTTCATTATTTCTGATTTTTTTCATTATTATATTTTTATTGAAGAGGCAAAAGCTTTTTGGAAAAAGGTTAGATAACTGCTAACTCAAATTTAGGCCTAATGCTAAGAGTTTCAAGAAATTAACCATCAGTTTTGGCAAAATTCCCACTTTCGCTGAACCTGAGTGAATGTCCACCATCCATGAGGACTGCTACAACCATACATACTTACACTACTTCACTATAAATCAACTCCTTGAAAATGCCAGCCTTGGGTCTGCTTTGAATACATTTTAATACATGAACAATAGGATAGATTTCCCATCGGACTGCTCGGCCATATAACCTTTAGTAAGGAATCTTACCAGTGTGAATACTTCACAATCCCCATAAATACTAAATGTAACATTTACGATAAAGAAAATGTTTATATTATTTATTTGTAGCAGTGCACTACAACCCAAGTTATCTAATCAATAGTTTAATTATATGTTGTTATGTACAGTAAGGTTATGCTTATGCAACCTTAAAATGCAGAAAGGGGATTTATTTGAGAAAATGATAACTACCATGACAGGCACAGAGTAGATTGTCTTTGAGTCCAGGAACAGTGTGGGTGGAGATATTTGTGAAGCGTCACATTTTATTGGCAAAGACATTACCACATACCACCATCCTAATCATCCACCTCTGTTTTTGTTGAAGGCAAACACATAATTTCTGTCCTATGAAGTTGGATTAATTATTTAACCTTTTGCTATTTTTTTTAATGCCTAGATATATTTAATTACACCAACCTGCTCCTAATGTACTAAGTACCATAATGGAAAACATTTTTCTTTTCTCTACCTGAAGTTCTGTCTTCCTGTGATGGAAATTTGACTACAGGTGTAGATATCTTGCAAATAACAAAACTATTATGAATTTATCAAAAGCATTGCCCAAGTATTTGGCAGATAAATCTCTGATGACAGAGGAAATGATAAGTAAACTTTGATGCAATGAACGTGCTCAGAAATTATTGCAGTTTCAAATGTCCACTTTTGACAAGAAAAAAAACACATTCAAGAAGCTAAGATGATGTGCATCAGTGATGTAAATGTGCACATAATATATATAAAGTATTTCAGAAAATGTTTACCAAAAGCATCTTATATTAACTTGTCTTCCTAGCTAATAGTGGCAGCCAAAGAAGCCATTTAAAAGTCCCATCAATACCTCAATATACCACTAAAAAATTACTCCACTTAGATCTTCAGCCATCAAGGAAGACAAAGAAGTATACAGACTAATGACACTAATAAGGGTAGGGAGCAAGACAAGTGCACAAAGGACTTATAATATCTAACAACGGAACTCTCAAAGTAACATAAAGACCTAAATTTCATCCACTTAGTGGCACAGATCTGGCAGTAAAAAAGCAGTCAGGGGAGCTTTCAGTCCCTGCAGTTTCTCAGTGGTAACACAGCTGAGAGAAAATTGCATCCCACAGTGATTAAAATATTAGGTGTTATATTTTCAGTGTCTGAAAGAAAACAAATACGTAGCCCCCAAAACATCTTTAAGTGTTGCATAGGTTAGCACATTCTGTGGTCCTTTTCAGCAACACTGAGAGTCACAACCAAGGCAATTACACACTGTCTGCGCAGTAATTATATTGTAGGGTATGCAGCACATGTCCCAAGCTCAAATTGTGGTTTTTTTTTTTGTTTGTTTTTCTTTCTTTCTTTTGGGAAGGGGGGGGGGTTCCCCCCCAAAAAAAGGATATCGGGTTTTTACAGGTATCCCAATTCAAAGTGACAAAGTTTTCCATGAAATATATGGAGGAATTTTCTGTGATATTTTTAATGACATTTTTTTTTGTTGGTGCTTTAACTAATGAATTTATTAAGTATGACCAAATAATATTTCACTGAAATTTACTATTCAATGGCAGTAACAAGATGCATTTGGAAACCACTAAATGCCGAGGTGAAAATCACATTGAAGAACAATGTGGAGTGGATGTGGTCATGTCTAGAAGTAAACATACAATACCCCACGCTCAGAGTTCTCCATGTGTGAATCTCTCTATCGGAGCAAGGGCAAGGCAGGTACAGGACGGGACAGGAAGGGGTGGAGCCAAAGACAGGAAACAGGAAGATAGAGAGAGACATAAAAGGGTGTGAGATTTGAGTCAAAGAGGTTGTGTTGAGAAAGACATCTGTTTCATTTTAATTTTTTTAGCCATTCTTTTTCATTCCCTGACATTTATTTCTTTTTCCATTTATATTAAGCATATTAAACCAAAATTCAGACCTAACTCTATAGCACTGCCACTCTTTGAAGCACTTTATTATTTTTGTATATATGCTAAAATCACCACAACATTTATTCAAAAACATTCAATTAACAATTAATTTAAAGTAGAACTGATGCCTGATTTTGATAGTGAACTGTCTCCATCTTAAATGGCTGTGACAGTCTTTTTTGCTTATCCTTTATCATTAACTTTTAAATACTGTACATAGCAGCAAACAAATCCAGCTGGAGAACAGCAAATATGAACAGGCTTTAAGGGGGGGGGGATAAAGGTTTATTTAAAATAATTAAAGAAATCATACCAGCTCCATAACAGCTGACTCCAGACTAGCTTGTAGAGCTCTCTTATGAGTCAGTCACCACTATACTACGAGTGTAATGCATTAGCTTTAGCAAGGCACAGTTATGACTCAGCAAAGACACTTTGTAAGATTTGGATTTCACATGAAATAGTTCAAAACTAATAATTTGCAGGTTTTTTAGTTAATGAAAAAGATTGTTATTATTAATCTTATTATTAATAACAGATTATTAATATTATTATTATTGATAATAATAATACAGGGAAATACATTTGTTTATAGAGAATGTAGATTACTAAATATTAAAAAAATAAAATATTCAAATGTCTGTAGATGAGATTGATTCCAAACACAATAAAGGTATGCAACAATTTCCTAAAAAGAAAAAAAATAAAATAAAGACTGACAGAAGAATAATCTCAGTCAGAAATGAGTGGTAAGTTATTTATATATAAATACCCTTCCCCATACCTGTATTTTGTCTTTTTTTTTTCTTTTTTTTTTTTACCCATTTTGCTGTGTTTGAGACAATTGTGTGTAATTTTTGGGCAATGGGTGTGTAGCCCTGAGCCAGTTACTCTACATAGAATGTGAGGATTCTATAAAAACACCTCAAATATCTCATCTCTTATTGCTGTCTGTGTTATGGATACATAAAGAACTGCAAGTTCCAACAAACAGTCACATCTGAGCCTGTAGCTTTGAGTTTATGCACATTTACATATGTGTATTTACCAAAAGTTGTACTCAGTGGTAAAAGCATTAGATAGCCAGGTAGTAAATTAGCTTGTTTGTCTGACTAACCTCCCTTCTGTGTTCTTTCTTCAAGGTATTCGTATAATTTGTTTTTGTTTAGGCTATGAACCTGAAACTGCCGGTCCCTTTTTAACGTTGACGTGGGCATGAAAAGTGTATGAAAGCTTCAGATAAAATACAATCACAAAAGGCAGTTATTGAGTCAGAATTTTAAATAGCTTGGATAAAAGGAAATAGGGGTGAAAAAGTTTAACATATTTTTCCATCAATTTGCAGCTCCAAAGATGTCACCTTTTCTCAGTTTCTTGGTTTAGGTGCTTCTCTGGCATTACAAACAGAAATCAGCCTGTGTTCAGGGAGCTTTTGAGACATTAATTATTCATCGCTTCTCCTCTTAACCTTCTTATAAAAAGTGTGTCTTCTGGTGCTGGGTCTTTGAGCCCTCAGGGCCACCTGGCTGTAGGAACACTGAATCCCCATTAAGACTTCAGCCTTGTTCAGTGTTATTCACTTTTACATACGTTATCAGCAACATGTCCTGGCTTTCTTCAAAAAATACAGTCCATTTGGAACACGTGTAATGGTGGTCTAAAAGATTAATTGGACAGTTAGTCATGCACTTCCTGACAAAGTTTTGGTACAGAGTAATTTATGAGGTTTGAAAGGCATGTAAAACGCTTTCAGTTTTTATTAAAAAAAAAATCTGCCACCGGGACTGGCTGAAATATGAAGTGTAAAATATAGATGATCCCAGATGTGTGATAAAAATGCCACTGTCTGAATCCATCCATCTGGACTGGTTATATCAATTGTTTTGCTTTCTTCTGTCTCCATGACTCCCCACTGTCTCTTGGTATAATTTTAATGAATTCCCTTTTCTTAAATTTTTGCCATTCTTGACATGCACTCCATCATTTCATTTGACATGTATGTGCCCTTTAATCCTGACTGATGACCTGGGTTCGCTTAAGTTCACCAGAACATTTGAGCAGCATCCCAACTGCTTCCTTCTTTTCTTTCCTAACGTCTCATTGCTCTTTTTGCCTATATCCACTGCAGCGGTGTTTGCCCTCTAATTGGCTTTTTATGTATACTGTGCCCTCCTAGGCTGGTTAGCATCTGATTAGCATATCCACTTGACCCCAAGGTTAACCAGTGGTGCCTGGTTTTCAATTATCATATTTTTTCGAACCTTATACATTTGTCCCTTCCTTCTGTCCCTCCCATTCTTTCTTTTTCTGTTTCACCTCTACATTCCCTATCTTCACCCTCTTCTGAGGTCTCCACCTTTACCTGTCTTGTTACATCATGCATTTTCCTCTTTTGGCTCTGATGAATTTTAACTTTGTGTTTTATATATTCTCTGTTAGCCTGAGTTAGTCTCTGATTAGCATTTCCAGTCTGTGCCCTGCCTGACTCCCCCAGCCTCTTCTGTTCACTTAAAATGGATACAATGTTATATTTGACTAGCAATGATATCTGCCAGTTTACTTTTATCTGTGCATGAAGTTTTATGTTTCCCTTTATGGTTATGACTAGGCCCACGTGCCTTTGTCTGAGAAGGAAAAGGCATTGTAAGGTCTTTTTACCTTACAATATAAAGCAGATAGAGGCAACTGTTTGTTGTGATTTGGCGCTATATAAATAATATTTAAATTAATTGAACTGAATTGAATTGCCTTGTCTAATGACAGGAAGGAGGTAATGTTTATGGTAAAAATTTATTAAACAACCAAAACAAAAGGAAAAAATGTCAACAGCTGCTGAATGATAACAGGTTATGAACTAGGCTTTAGTCACAAACTCCAAGTTGACCAAATACTTGTTACATTTACACAATATTTTGTCAGGTTTTTTTTCCAGCAATTTTTCGAGTGCCACTAGGATTCTCTGTCTCAGCAAAGTTTAGCCATCACATCGTGCTTGAGCCAACTTTTTGTTAACTGATAACTTTACCTTGACAGAAGCAGTCAATCCACCTGAAACATGACCTTTTTCAGTGTTGTGGGTTACATTTTAGTGGATGTTCAGACATCACTAAAACATTTTACACTGAACACTGTATTTTAAGAGTAGTACAAATACAAATATTTAAAGTATTAAACCATTAATCAGTAACTATCTATTCCTTGCAAAAGCTACTGAGTTTTTAGGATATACAATTATTTATTCAGATGTTTGTTTGTAAAAAGATATCTCAGTTTTTAATGCCTTAAGCACCTGGACCAAGTAAACATACTGTCTTCATGTCTTTAGATTCACTGCAGCTCTTAGTTTTGAAGTGTCTGTACTTTTATAATAAACATTGATGATTTATGATGAAGTACCAGAAAGTGGTTATTGGAATGCATTCACATATCAGTCATCAGTCATTACTCTACTTTTACTGGTGACAAAAAAAAAAAAAAATCTTTATTTTGTTATTTGTATAGTAAACAATGGTCTATGAAATGTTCTTTGGAAGTTGAAAATATTAAGAAAAACAAAGTTGCGACACAAAACTCAAAGATGTAAATCCTAGCAAAACAAATGTAAAAGTATGGAGGATCGAATGGGTTAGAGAAGAACGGGGAATGGACGGAGCAGTATGGAAAATTAAAGAAGGTAAGAGGGAGAAGTGTAGGTGATGGTGGCGAACCAGTGTGCAAGTAAACAACAATATCGAAAGCTGCTAAATGATAATACAGTTCTTATGGGTTTTAGATATCTTTAGCTCTGGGGAACTACATCGTTTTTATTTATTTGCCTTTAAGGGTTGGAGGATTAAATACATCACCAGGTTTAATATAAAACCTTTTACCTTTTATACTGCCAAAAAAAAAAGAAAAAGAAAGAAGAATTTAAGTCTGTGGCCTTAACAGTAAGTTTTTAACCCAATATGTTTGATTAATTTAATCTCGTAGGATTTTTTGTTGTAAGAAACAAACCTAAATTAAAAACATTTTAAATTGATTCAGTCTTATGAAAGGTGGTGAAATCTTTTAAGTGTAAAACTGAGAATCTGTCACTCCACTCCACTCCAATATATAGCTATCTGCCTGCATATATATGCTATGAGGACACTTAAAACTAAGTATAAGACCTATGCATTAACCTCACTGGCTTTTAATTGACTAATTTGCATTAAAGGTGCCAACTGTAGCATAATTTTTAATCAAAAACTTTTTTTTTAATAAAAGCTAATCAAGCTCCAAACTGGCTACAAACAAAAGGCTACAAACTGCCAAAAAGAATGTGTTGATAATGACTTACTGTCAAAATGCTACATTTAACACCTTTAAGATGCTACTCTGTCCTGTTGTTTAGTTTACTACCTACCTGCGTTTGAAGGTGAGAACAACTCCAAGAAGGATGATGATGAACATAAGAATCCCAGCAATCACTCCAGCCATTTTAACTGTGCTGTCCACCTGTTTCTCTGGCTCCATGGCATCAGAGTCCTGCGTGGAGGCACCTACATACGCACACATGCACACAACAACACACAGGTATGCAAATAGTCACATTGGTTGGGAACCTCAAACAAATTACTAGGTAAATACATTCACATAGAAATGCATGCATGTACACATTCATATATATACAGCACAAGAAGTTCCATACAAACAGCAGGTCTTGCATACACACACACTCACACACACAGACACACAGTTGTGGTCAGGAGTTTATATATATTCATCATGGGGCATGAATGTCGTAGTAATTTGGAGCTTTTAATGATTTCTTTGAACTGTTCTTTTCCCAGGGTGTAATGATTGTTCAGCATACATATTTAATGATAAAAAAATAAATAAATAAAAATAAAAGAATTGGGAGCATAATTTTGAATTTTGGATTTTCTCTAATCTATACAAGGTCAAAGGTATACATGCAGATTCATATACATACATACACATTCACTCACTTCAATATTTAATAAGTGGTGCTGAAGGGCTTATTAACTTCTCACTAGTGATCATGATTGAAAACAAGTGGTAGTTTCCCTCTGCCAGCATAAAAAAAAATTTGCTTGACAGCACTCATTGGTTTGACCAATAATCAGAACAATGGTGAAGTCCCATGAATTCAGTGAAGATCTAAGTAGAAGAAGTAGTAGAATTATAGATTTAGAGAAGTTGGGAAGGTCTCTTGGAACCATTTCTAAAGAACTGTAAATTCCAAGATCATCAATTCAAACAACTATATGGAAGTACAAGTTATTCGGATGTGTCCCAACATTGCCAAGGTCTGGAAGAAGACCCAAACTGTTACCCAGGAAATTATGACAGGAAATTTGTTAGAATGTTCAGGAACAGCCCAGGAACCACCAAGGCTCAAGCCTGCCATGAACTGGAAAATACTGGAACACCAGCATCACTGTCCACAGTGAAGCCAGTTTTACATCACCGCAGACTAAGACAGTGCCAACCAAGAAAGAAGCCTCTGACACAAAATTTCACCTTCAAGCTCAACTGAAATTTGCAGCTGCCCACACGGGTAAGCCATTCCTTCTGGAGAAAAGTTTTATTGTATGTTGGAGGCTTGTAACACCATATAAACTGTCAAGCATGGTGGTGGTAGCATTATACTCTAGGTCTGTTTTGCTGTCAGTGGTAGTGGCATATTGCAAAATTTAAAGGAATAAATTCCAAATTCTCCAAATTCTTCAACTTTACCTCAAATCAACACCCAAGACATTGAAACTGGACACAACTGGATCTTTCAACAGGACAATGATCCCAGATACACATCAAAACAGATTTTAGAATAGATAAAGCAGACTAATGACCTTTAAATGGTCTTCAAAAAGCCTCAATCGCAACCCTACTGAAAATTTGTGGACTATGCTGAGAAGCTGGGTCTGTGCCATAAAACCAACAAATTTAAATGAACTCTACCAATTCTGCCAAGAAGAGTGGTCAATTATCTAGCCAGAATTATGCATGAAGCTTGTTGATGGCTACCAAAAATATGTGATCAAGGCACATTTAACCAAATATTAGTGGGTGTGTATATATATATTTGAGCCTGTATGTATATGTACAGTACCAGTCAAAATAAATTTCCAAAATAAATTTCAACTTGTGCACCCAATTCTTGTTTTTTTTTTTTTTTTTAAGTCATTAATAATTGATGCTGCACAATCATTCCACCCTGGAAAAGAACAGTTCAAAGAAATCATTAAAAAAAACAAAATTACCATGGCATTCATGCCTCATGATGTGTCCAAACTTTTGACTGGTACTATATATATTAAGCATAACAATATGACCACCTGCCTAAAATTGTGTTGGTCCCCCTTTTGTTGCCAAAAGAGCCCTAAGTTGTGACGTGGGGTTCTTGGATTGAGATCTGGGGAATTTAGAGGCCAAGTCAACACCTCAAACTCGTCGTTGTACTCCTCAAACTGTTCCTGAACCATTTTGCTTTGTGGCAGGGTGCATTATCCTGCTGGAAGAAGCCAGAGTCACCTTTCCATGAAAGGGTGTACATGGTCAGCAACAATGCTTAGTTAGGTGCTACGTATCAAAGTAACATCCACATGGATGGCAGGACCAAAGGTTTCCCAGCAGAACATTGCCCAAATTGTCACACTGCCTCTGCTGGCTTGCCTTCTTCCCATAGTGGATGCTGGTGCCAGGTGTTTCCTAGGTAAGTGCACACGCACCCGGCCATTCCTGTGATGTAAAAGACGATGTGATTTATCAGACCTTCTTCCATTGCTCCATGGTCCAGTTCTGATTCTCACATGCCCATTGTTGGTGCTTTCAGCAGCGGACAGGGGTCAGCATGGGCACGCTGACAGGTCTGTGATGCACTGTATCAGAACAAGCATTAACTTTTTGAGCTACAGTAGCTCATCTGTTGAATCGAACTACATGGGCTGGCCTTCGCACATATGCGCAAGTGAGGCTTGGTGTCCCTGTCACTGGTTCATCACTGTTCCTTCCTTGGACCACTTTTAATAGAATAAATCCTTGACCATTTTTCCTGTTTCTGACACATCAACTTTGACGACAAAATGTTCACTTGCTCCCTAATATATCCTAGCCACTAGAAGGTGCCATCATGAAGAGATCATCAGTGTTATCCACTTCACCAGTTAGTGGTCATACTGTTATGCTTGAACAGTGTGAGATTTTCATATACAGTACCAGTCAAAAGTTTGGACACACTTTTGAGATATATACACACAAACGTGTGCACACACACACAGTCATACATATGTACAAAGACATAACATATATATGCTGACAACAAAGAAATACTGGACACACTTTATCCCAAGGTGAAGATAAATTCTTAACACTTCATCCACATGAAAAGAGGCCACTATCACTCTTAAAAATCATGGTAAGTAACATAATAGGCAAAGTATGAAATATGATCAGTTTTTGTTCAAAAATGAAATGTTGAGAGAAATTTCAAATTTTGCATTCAAATGCACAATAAAGAGTAGAAATACTATGACAAAGAACTCAAGCTAAGTTTCTCATTTTAAAAGTAAAATAATTCCTTTCACAAATGTGGATATTTCATTTTAGAACAAAATGATTAAACTCATTTGGATTGATGAATGCTAAATGGCTTTGCATTACTGGAAATCGTAGAAAAATCACAGCTTGATGAATACGTAAAACATCATAAACAGTAAGATACAGGCATGCACAGGTCACGGCAAACATTGAAGTTGCCAAAAAAGTTAGCACTTCATGAACTGGTGATGATCAATAACCAGTTACTTGCAAATTTACTATTTTGACTGTTTTGACACACTTACTTCCAAATGTAATGATGCATTTTTAAATGCAGTAATGCATCTTAAAGATAAATATATAGAGCCTAATCAAAAAAAGTTGGTTTCCTTAGACCATTACTGACTTCATTCCACAAACATGAAACACAGCCAAAGGACAACGCACAAATGTGTAAGTCAATAAATGACATCAAGTTTCAAGCTCTACAAATGCACAGAGAAAACACAGCATATGAGGAGGATTAAATAATTTGGCAAACAAGTGAACAAACAGGACAGAAAACAAAACTTGGGGAAGGTGGATACAAGGTTGTTGTGTAATGTTGATTTCACTGGACAGGAAAACACATTCAAACATATGGAGCACTGATATGATTGGGCAGTTTGTGTGAAAGCAAATTCTGTGTATTTCATTTTTTATAACAGAATAATGTGAATTTGAAGTTATATTTTAACTGTTGTTTTCATTATTTTTAATAAGCGATCTGGACAACACTGATGTCATAAAGAAGGTGACAGATAGGACAAATGAAGTGTATTAGGGCCTTATAAAGAGATGTTCTTCAGTTCAACTGATGGTTTCCTTCCTATATATGTTTTGTGAAATGTTTTCAAAAACTTCTACGCTTAACCACAAAAATATGTTGGGGGGAAAAAACTGGACAGAGGAAATTAATTTTTTTTTTCTCCATTCTTTTATACAGCACAGTACTTTTGGTCTCTACTTTAAGACATATGAAATAAATGCTCTCTTACTGTCTCTAATAACATACAATATTTTTATCAACTGCTGTTATAATAGTCAAAGAAAATTAACATTATGTTTTATGTAGAAACCAAGAGGTGCCTGTCAATAGACTGAATGTCAAAAGACTGATTACTTAAAAACTGACTGTTAATAAAAAAAAATAAGAAACTGGAAAGACAAAGACCCCTCAACTTGCAATTCTGCACATGAATGCCCCTGTCCTCTCTGAGACATTTGCCAAGCAGATTCTTGTTATAACCTTGATAGACAAAGACAGACGATTAATAAAGTAATACTGCTGCGTGGGAGTTCAGTTTAATCCCCTGTCTCTCTCATCTTCACCCCCTGCAATAACAACACAAGGTTGGCAGTAGAATACACTGAGCTAACGGCTTAAGTACCTAACCTTGGCACACTCAGTAATGGCTGCTGCAGTCCTCAATGGCTGCAGTGAGGAGATGTTCTTTTAAAAACCCTGAATGCCTTCAATGACAACATATTCTGAGTCTTTATAGCCCAATCATGGACAGCCTACCTGTCTCAAAGCTGTATCATCTTTGGAAAAAAGGGTTCTCTATCTGACAATTTAATGCAAAAAAAAGACATGTATTTCCTCCCTGTGGATTTTCAAATGAAATCAGACATCAGACAGATATTTTAATGGAGGTTATTGCTATGTGCAATATTTTTCAAAAGCTCTGAGTTCTCAAAACTTTTACCTAATAGCAGCTGATCTTAAGTATTTTATGAAGATAAATTCTATATAAACTTAGCACAAGAAAGTAAGAAAATTTGTGTTTAGTTGATTATTTCTTTGTTGCAACAATGCTTCTTGGTAATATATCTGATAATGTTGGAAAGTCTGTTCATTTTCCCTTGAATGGAGAGATATTTGTAAGGAAAACACATTTGCAGGTTGAGCAGCAGAGTTGAACATGTGGGTTATACCCATGAAAAATTTGCCAGATCTTCTCTGCTAACGCTAAACAGCTTTTTCTGCTATTGACTCTTGTTTTGAGCTTCTGGTACCCCAGGTGACAAATAGGCTCATCATCATTGGAGGCAATCTCAATGCAGAGAGATACAATGCTTTAGATTCTGCAACCAGTGGCAATTCCGTGTCTCAGCAGTCTGGGACTGAACTCTATCCTCCAACATGACAACGCTCACCCCCACAACGAGGGCTTTATCAGAGGCTAGCTCCAAAAAGTGGAGGGAGTGGAAAGGATGGAACTGCTTGTCTGCAGTCCTGACCTCATCCCCCCTGAACACTTGTGGGATCAGCTTGGGCGTGCTGTTCATGCCAGATTGATCAACACAACCACACTGGCTGACCTGCGAAAAATGGTGGTTGAAGAATGGGATGCCATCCCACAGCAGTGTGTGACCAAACTGGTGACCAGCATGAGGAGGAGGTGCCAGGCTGTTGTGGCTGTGTATGGTTCTTCCACATGCTACTGAGGCCCCTGTTTGTTAAATGAATAAATTGCCAGTATGTCCTATTTCTTCTATCTATCCATCCATCCATCATCCATCCGCCAAGTTTAAACATGTACAACCTTTTTGTGCTAAGTTTATATTTATGAACAAACAAATAAATACATTTTAAAGACATCTGCATTGTGTCAGTAGATCTACATTGAAGTTAGCATACTAACCCCTAGCACATGCTTGCAATCATGTGTAATACCACCCTCTACTTCAAGATGCAACAGTGAGTTACTGAGGGGTTGGTTTCTGCACAAGTAGTTGCTCAGAAAGCAACGTACCCTTGAAAATTAAAGCAAACAAAGAAGAAAAGCATCCTGCGAAACAACAGCGGTCCGCTGGAAAGAAACCTTTTTGTTTTCCTCTTAGCGCTTTGACCTGATACACTAGATTCTGATTTTGACTTCAACTTTTTTTTCTGGAGCAGAATACCAATTTAACACAGGCAAGAACAGAAAGAGAGGCATAAAATGCTAAGTGTAAAATATGGTTGGAATAAGAATTGTGAAGGAGCTTGGAGCTATGATTATTTTTATACTTGTACACACCCAAGCAATTGCTGTAGAAAGGAAAGTGGTTCTGCAAGAAAGGGTGCCTTTATTCAGATGTTGGAAAGGTGCTTTTAAGAAATAAGGGACTTTGCAGGACTTGTTGAAATTACTTTTAGTATACAATGTAGTATAGCATGCTACACTGAATATACACTTGCATTAAGGTGATGTTTTGAAATGTTTTATCTGTCAAATCTTTTTTGAGATTGTTAATCCGGTATTTCAGAATTTTTTGAAAATATTGTACATGGCAATAATAATGAATAAATTAATAATACAGTGTTGTTCATTTCAGCACAATGACTGTAATCTTAATCAAAGCTAATACAATTACCCCACAAGCACAATTATGTGCCATCTCAAAGCTTGCCATCCTGATTCAGACCATTTACAGATTTTAACCCATAACTATACCAATCGTGTGCAAACAATTGTCTCTCGGATTACTAAATATTTACTTAGCTAATTCCTTTTCAGATAATAAGCCATGATATGAATAACTGTGCAGCCTGCAATTCTTTTATCCCATTAACAGCATCAGAAAATAACATTCAAGGCACATTATCTAATAGCCTGTGGCCCTGTAATCAACAAAGGGTTAAGAGTGCAAGCTTCAACTTGTCCGTGTCTGTCAACTACATTATAGTAACACGAGAGTCTTGTGCGATCATGCAAGAGACGAGTTCACACATTTCCCTGTAGTCTGTGCCCTGGTAATCACCCCACAGGTGTATTAAACCTCAATTTCCCCCCTGAGTGATCCACAATATGTATCACCTGACACATTTCAGTGTGACCCCATTTGTTCACACTTCACCAGCCCATGTGATGATTGGGTTCAACAGTTCATGATGTAACAGTAGAGGACCCTATCTGGTGATGAGTTCAGCTCCATTTAACATTGTGATTGGCCAGTCTGAGAGCCAATCAGGCACACTTAAACAGAGTTCTGACCAGGGCATAGAAGAAATGATCTAGTGTGACTCTGTCCATTTTATGATGCAAAAGGTTGAGATGAAGCAAATTGGAACAACAAAATAAGACTGATTTCCAACTGGTGCAAATACAATATGGAGGACACCATGCCCTCATTTACTTTTCTACTGTGTGTTTCAGTGAACAGGTGGCCTGTAAGTACATAAAATATATGCATCCATCTTGCTTTCTTGCCACAGGTACTGGCAGGTGGTGTAGGTATTATTTTTTTGGCAGATACCAGGTTGCTAAAAATAAATAAATAAAAAATCACGTCATACTGTATGAACGTCCTCATCTTTTCACCAATTGTAACTTTCTAAAAAAAAAAAATCCAGAAATTCTTACATATACTTATGTCAGCAATCAGGGTTTTTGTAACAATACATTCATCACTCATCTGCACATGTAGAATAGGATCCACAGAGAATGCAGTGAGCTAAGCCTGCATAGTAATGGCCACAGGAATTTTATTTTATTATTATTTTTGTAATGTTATCTCAGCAGAAAGACATTGGTAGGAAAGATACAACTGTTCTGGCAGTCCCTGGATGGCTGTCTAGGTGCCTGAATTCATAACTACTTGGTTTTCACAATGATAGGTTGTCGTGCCAGGACAATACTGTCGGTCTGCAAAACAGTTGCTGTGTTTTGAAGGAAACATAAATACTTTAGGGTGCAGATATACAGTGGAGCAAATTGATAGTGAAGTGGTATACCTTAGAAGCAAATGGATATGAACAAAACATTAAGTTTATTGTTATATAGGCTCAAAGAACCGTTTGATTGTAAGGACAATAGAGTCTACACTGGACAGTCACTGTTCAACAACTTAAATGCACCCTTGACATAAACCAGAGATGAATTGTATTTTTTGTTATATCCCTTTTGATGCATAGTGTTCAATGTATTCCTCAACAGAAGCAATGCAGAAATCTATGAACTACAGTTAAGAAAGAAAAATACACAACTATGTTGTCAAATACTGCCAAAAATTATCCCAAAAAAAAATATGTGCAAGATGAGAATATAAACTTCAGAGAAAATAAGGTACTGGCTGAGGAAAAAAGAAAGAAAGAAGAAGATGTTGACTTCTGTATTAACGCAGAATGGAATAAAGACAGAAAACATTAAAGGGGCTGCCTCAATGTTTGCCATTATAACTGTGACAACATTGGGTTGGTGATGATCCTGATTGCTTCCAAAAGGTATTAATCCCCTGAATATCTTGTGTTCTGAATGCACTTATGCTGTGTGAGTGTGCACATTTGCAACTGGGTACGGTTGGGGGGGGTTGTTTTTTTCCCCATTTATACCTTTTTTTTTTATGTTTCGCCTACTTGGAGACCATGATAAAATTATAAGGGAGGAATTATGGGTAAAACCAGAGATATTAAAAACATAATCTCATCCAAATGGAGAGAAGATTGATTCTCCCAGCTTCCAACGCACTCCTGCTGCCCTGAATGGCATATTAAATGGTTCTTTTCTGCAGGCATGTGTATATGTGTGTCAGGTGCAGATCACTGTTTGAAGGTGGGTGTATTTTGTGTCTTCACAAATGTGCTTTTTTCATGTGTTTGAGTGTCACAGATCACTGTGCATGTGCACTGAATTTGACTTTATATTGGTTATATTGGTTGTCTAATGCATTTAAATGGAAGATTGAACATGGCATAGAATTTGCTGCAATATTTGTGTCTGAGTTAAAAAAATATATATATTAGGTAACGGAAATGTAAGCATCTTACTGCATGTATGTACAGTGTGTAGGTTGTTTAAGTACATGCTTGCTGGAGCATGTATGCGTGTATAAATATCATAGATGACCATTGATCTGAAGGTGTCGTTTTCAGGTACTGTTTGTCAGCAGCTGCAGGGATCATCCTCTGTGGATTAGTGCTACCATGGCTGAGCCTGTTTAACAGGATTACTAATCTGAACTATGCTACCAAAGCGCTCCATGTCATTTACATGTATAGTTACTCTTTAATCTGCCATTTGCTGTGTTTCTGAACATTTCGGTCCATTCTTGTGTTTATGCGACTATACTTGTGCATGTGTAATATATGCACATGCATTCGGAAATGTGTCTTTGTTCAGTTTTTCACATGCGTGTGTTTGAATATGTCTGTGGTCAAATGATGCCTAGATTAAGAAACTGTTCTCTATGAACGTAAATGGCAATGGTGGTGGTTGTCTGTCAGCTGTCACATACACACACCAGTTTCCATTAATGTTCTGGTCAGCAGGACACTGTTTACTACGTAGTTTAGTGCTTTTAAGAACTAAACTAATATGTCATCATCTGGCCTCTACAATGGATTTTTGAGATTGGGGGTTGTTTACGTGGAAAACTCTGAATATCAATATCATATTGACCATATACAATTCAATTAAATTCAGTTTTATTTAATATAGTTAAGTTTAGCGCCAGATCACAGTCACCTGAAGGCATATGCATTATTCTCCAATTTAAAATGCTGACTATCTGACAAAACATACTTACAAACATGGTACATTAACTGAATGACAAAAATCCTGAGTCATGTTATTAAAAAAAGATAAAGATAGCTTTATGACCTTTTTAGCACATGCCTAAATGTGATTACATATATACGCAAAATGTTATGGGTGATTCAGGACATGTACTAAGTAATTGTATGTATGTGTGTATTTCTGGGTTTGTGATTTATCACATATTAAAAGCTGTGTATTATACTGTGTGTAATATCAATTGTGGCTCCATAGGGTAGTGGTTAATACATTGCTGGTTCAATTCCAGCTGGAGACACAAATCCCCTTTGAAGCTGTGTCAGGAGGGGCATCCAGTGTAAAACACATGTAGCTACCTGCTGTGGTGACCCCCTGTGACAAGGGAGGAATCAAAAGTAGCTTCTTCTAATGTACATAATATCTATTCTTCCCCAACCCAGTGCTGATAGCTACATGGCAATTTATAGATCCCTAGTTTACATTTTTTCTGATAACAATCCCAAAAAATTGGGCGTACAATGATGTTACTGGGAGAAACAGAAATGTTAGGTTTGAACTCTGATTGCCTCTTAAAGAAATTTAGATACAGCTGCTGTAAGCTTACAGGTAGAAATGCAGAAAGGCTTCCAAGAACCAAGTCCTTCGGATTATTAAAAGAAAAATTAAATAGAAAATAAAAAGGTGTAAATAACTTAACACTAACTCATTCTTAGTGAGTTGCAATGCATATTTTACATATACTCTATACTGCCAAAAGTATTTGTCTGCCTTCATGCCCATATAAAATTAAGTGACATCCCATTCTTAATCCATAAGGTTTAATATGATGTGGGCCCACCCTTTGCAGCTATAAGAGCTTCAACTCTTCTGGGAAGGTTTTCCACAGGTTTAGGAGTGTTTATGGGAATTTCTGACCATTCTTAGAGAAGTGCATCTGTGATGTCAGACACTGATGTTGGAGAGAAGGCCTGGCTCACAGTCTCTACTCTAATTCATCCCAAAGGTGTTCTATCAGGCTGAGGTCAGGACTCTGTGCAGGCCAGTCAGGTTCTTCCACACCAAACTGGTTCATCCATGTCTTTATGGAGCTGCTTTGTGCACTGGTGTGCAGTCATGTTGGAACAGGAAGGGGCCATCCCTTTCACTGGAACTAAGGGGCTGAGCCCAACTCCTGAAAAACACCCCCACACCATAACCCCCCTCCACCAAACTTTACACTTGGCACAATGCAGGCAGACAGGTACCGTTCCCCTGGCAACCACCAAACCCAGACTCGTCCATCAGATTGGCAGATGGAGAAGTGTGATTCGTCCCTCCAGAGAACACGTCTCCACTTCTCTAGAGTCCAGTGGCGGCGTGCTTTACACCACTGCATTGATACTTTGCATTGAGCTTGGTGAATTAAGGCTTGGATGCAGCTGCCATGGAAACCCATTCATGAAGCTCTCTACACACTGTTCTTGAGCTGATCTGAAGGTCACATGAAGGTTGGAGGTCTGTAGTGATTGACTCTACAGAAAGTCGGTGACTTCTGTGCACTATGACCCTCAGCATCCACTGACCCCACTCTGTGATTTTCCGTGGCCTACCACTTCATGGCTGAGTTGCTGTGATTCCCAATTGCTTCCACTTTGTGGATTATTTATTAGTGAGGACATGAGCTCCTGAGAGCGACCCATTCTTTCACAGATGTTTGTAGGAGCAGTCTGCATGCCTAGTTGCTTGGTTTATACACCTGTGGTCATGTTAGTGACTGGAACACCTGACTTCAATGGTTTGGATGTGCGAGTGAATACTTTTGGCAATATAGTGTACGTTTCCAAAACAGAATTAGTAATGTAAAAATGTATGTAAAATGCTCATAATCTGCACTTTCACAATTCTCAGTATTGTCTCTTTTCCACTCCCTCACTTTCTACTCTGTCCCTCTCTCTCCTTTTTCCATCTCCCTCCTCAGATGCTGGTGAGATCTTCTCACAGTGTCTTAGGATTATGCAGGGACGGGTAAAAACTCACTAAAGTAGATGGAAAATTCAAGCAAGAGATAAAAGGACAAATTTAGACAACAATTGAAAACAATGTTTTTCTGGTGAAGAGGTAAGCAAGTACACCTATCTGCATGCACAATGCTACAGTAGGAAGGTTAAAAAAATCTTTGGGGATTAATCAGTCTTTCTTTTTGCTACCTTTTCTTTTTGTCATGTCAATTTATCTCAGCCTGTTTCTCTCTGTTTTATCTTCCCCCTTGTCTTTTGGACTTTATCCTTTTTTTTCTTGTCAAAAAAAAGAAAAAAAGATGATATTTCTCTCTGTGTGTCTCGCTCGCTCTCCTTTTTCTTATTTCTGTCAGCTCTAACTGCAGTTGAACCCTGCATCCTCACTGTGCAGCCTGAACAACACTTCATCCATTGCTTATGGTATTGTGCCATAAATGTCACATCATCCCAAGATACTCACCTACAAATACTCCTCAGGAGGGTTTTTTTTAAAAACATTCTGACTCAATCTGTTGCAAATTCAGATTGCAAACTGACTCATGATACAGCGAGGAGCGAGCACTTGGCAATGATGGGAAAACAGCAGCAGTTAAAAAGGAAAGTATGTTTGTTTGTCTGTCTGAGGTAGTGCAGGTAAATGACAAGTATAATTCAGGCATGTTTCTCAAAATTTAACTTTTACAGTATACTCAAGCACACACACACACACACACACACTTACTTAGATAGCAAGCCACATGTTGCATCAGTATTGCACAGTGTCTGTGTGAGTTACAACACGACTCTGAACACCACCAATTATAATCGACCTCAGGACTAATGGTAATGGGAATTAAAGCTGACATATAATACCAATGTGTGAATGACAAGTGGTGGTTTTGATGCTCCTGTGAGCTACAGTAGCTGAGAATGTGCCGGGCATTCAAACCCTGCCAGTGTAGGAGTCTCACCTATCAATGTATGCTTTCTGGTTTATTATGGCCTCAGTAAGCAAAAAGGGTATCATTATTTCCATTTTGCAAAATAACACACAAACAACAGTCTTTTGGCTAAGAGCTATAAAAGCTGTTTTTACATTGCAAGCCCTCTTTTAGTTCTGCATTACTAATATGTGTCTTGAATGATGCAATCCACAACCATGGCTAAGAATATGCCGTAGCAAAGAGACATGCATGCAAAAGAGTAGCAACTGTGTTTCATGTGGCGGGCTAGCCGTATCAGTGAGTGAACTATTTATTTATTTATTTGACTGATTTGGTCTCGGTCATGCTGCCAGATTGTCTGTGTATTTGCCACAACAACAGAACAAACATTGCTTTGAGAGTTCATTCTTACACAAATGAAGAACACATGGTGCAGGATATTCTTTCATAAGTAACTAACTGCAAGTATGTTTTAATGTTCAAAATACTTAAAAAATGGTTTGTGAGTATAAGGATTGCAATAAGTGGACAAACTTAAGGTTCAGTACAAACTCAGCCTTGCATATCTATATTAAATAAACTCGTCTGACATTTAAAATAAATTTCTCAAAAACTGAAGCAGGATAGATTAATAAAGCGTGACTTCTGCCACCTATCAGCTGATGTACAAAGGAAGGGATTTAAAAAAAAAAAAAGTTCCTTTTATGCATCATGTCCGTCTAAATGGTCCTCTGAACACAATGAAGATTGTATTTTTTTTTTTTTATTTATCATATTAAACTTGTGAAAGCAAGTTCAGCTTTGAGATGAAATGATTTTTAACGCACCCAGGGATCTTCTGCATTCATATAAATATTATCTATATTTATTCAATTGAGAATTTCACTCGCTCCAGACTTGTGCACGATATGCATAATTCTTTCTGCAAGAGCTTGCAAACTGAATTTCCCTCAGGGCTATAAGTGTTATGGTATTCTTGTGGAATAAACTCATATTCTTGACAAATAACTGTGACAGCAGTTTATAATAATGCTTTTTGCTGACTGCGTCCCTGTTGTGTCCACATTGTTCAAGTCAACATTTGGATTGTTGTATCACTCAGTGGTATTCATATTCTGCTGTCAAATCTCTGAACTGTGGAAACGAATGTTGAAATGATTAGAATTGGCATGGTTCTGACACCAATGTTTGTGTCACCCATTGCAGATGGATGATTAGATCTCAAAGAACTGTGCTGCTATTATTATTATTATTATTATTTCCTTTAAAAATGACTTAAATATTCCACTGTAACCAGCGCTGACAATTTAACATTGCTCACTGCCCTAAATAAGCTAATTACAGTAAACAGCTGACAAAACACATTTTTTAACTAACTAATATGAAATATCTTTCTTTTTGATGCGTTAATATACAGTAATTGTGTCACATGTTTCAAAGGTTGGATGTCTCACTACAGAATTCTACCAATTTATTTCAGCCTTGCTGGTGAAGCTCTAAAGGTCGACAACTCTGATTAAAAAAGAAGCATTTTTTGTTTGTTTGTTTTTTACAAGGATACACACCTTATGAAACATAACGGTTTTGTTCAGTGTTTCTTTGCACATGAACTGATGTTTTGACCACTTGTTTGCTCTCAGCATATTTAGCTGTCTGCTATGTCTTTGAGCGTGGAGTACAACTGAATCATACATCTTTACAGTTTTGATGCGTCACAACAATCAAAAATCAAAGATCCATAATAAGCAATGAGCTGCAAAGTGAATAGTGTGGATGAGAAAACTTTCAAAGCATATTAAATGTAAATTGCCACCATTCCTTATTTTTTAATTAAAAGATCATATGTAAGAAATGAAACCACACTTATAGAATAGTGAATGAATTGTTATTGGAGTTTTCAGTGTCTATGAAGGAGCAATAGTGGCAAATTTGAATTCTAATCCTTTTCCTTTAATTTTTAATCAGTTTTCTTTTTAATATTAAAGTTTAATTCTACAATAAACAAAAACGTGATTAATGGCGCAACAGTTTGGCTACTGACCATGCACGAAAGGCATGGTTTCACTTGGGTGTGTGTGTGTGTGTGTGTGTGTGTGTGTGTGTGTGTGTGTGTGTGTGTGTGTGTGTGTGTGTGTGTGTGTGTGTGTGTGTGTGTGCATGCAAGACAGAGAGGAGGTACAAGCACAGCCAGCAATGCTTGAAGCAGAGCAGACATGCAAACAAATGTAAGATGGTGATGAGAAGGAAAGACAACGCCAAAGAGTAAAAAACAGAAAAATTAACAAAGGGAAGAAAAAGGGGAGGGTGTAGGGCAGGGGACAACCAAAATGAAACAGTGTTTGCGTTGTGTTTATGGTTGTACTGTGACATAACATTGGGAAGAAAATATTCTGCCTATAAAGTAATAATCACCTTCGCTTGGGATGACTAGAATGTACGGCGTTGTTATTTGTCCCCTACCTATTACCACTAAGGCCAAGGGTCGCACGTCCCCGCCGGAAAGCATGAGAAAGAAAGGGAAGAGAGAAAACAAACAACAACAAAAAGGAAAGAAAGAAGAAAAAGTCTAAGAAAAAAGATGTATAGTTGTCTTCCTTCAATTCATCACGATTAGATCGCCCTGGTTTTCAATTGCACAATCTGTCTTAGAGGAGAGAAACTGCAGTGGTGAGAGATAGCACTAGAACCATGAGATCAATACCACTCAGCTGGGATATGACTGGTCTTATTGCTAGGAAATAACCCTCAATGAGCATCTTGACTGGCCCATTACCAGGAAAAGGCCAGAAGGAGGTGATGCTAGTGAAGATGTTTATTACAAAGTAGTTGTCAGTGAATGCAGATACGGTGTTGGGGGTTAACACTGGAGCCTGTTATGTCTGTTAGCCTGGCTTGACGGGTTAATAAAAATAGGGGAGTCGGAAATGTAAGAGGAAAGAAATAAAGTGATGGTCAAAAGAAAATAAAGTATGAACTTTGTGGCATGGCAAAGTTGGTGGAAAGACCAATTTTGGCATCAGGTTCTGATTAATACTTTGAGAATTTCAAATAAAACTGAAGTCTGCTGAAAGTTTCCAGATATATTTGTTTCTAAGAACAATGCTGAGGCAGCTGTGTGGCTCCAGTTGGCCCTCATTTGCGTCTCAATAGTCATTTATGATATTATTGCCTTGTTCCCTTTAAATGCTTAACCTACCACCATGCACGCTGTTAAATCTTTATTTTATTTTCTGCACTTTTATCTAAATTAAGTTGAAAGTGACCTTAATGAGTTACGCCAAAGAAAGAACGCTTTTAGAAAGCAAGTGAAAAATTCTGACTGACTCCTACAGAATTCAACCTTAATTCTCCCACAAGGTACTGCCTGCATTTTTATTTCAACCAAATACGTGCATCACATAATTCTGATAAGGACAAAATGAATCAGACAAGTGGTATTTTTATTTTGTTTTTTAACTGAATTAGCTGCTATAGTTGGTGGGTAGTAGGTAACGCAGAAAAATTAGTCATATTATTTACAAATTAGCCACCTACATTGCCTCAGAACACTGCTCAAATAACAAAAAGATAATAATTAATCAATTAAAATAAGAGTTTCTTTTTTCAAATACTGATTACTCACATATTCAAAGTAGGTCTGTATTTTTAAGTATGAAAGACGGCCACAAAGTTAAAAGCATGTCTCTTCCCAAGCACACATACATGCAGACAGAGAGCAGTGTTTAGACAGAGTAGACCTCCTACAGAGTACATCGCACTCAAAAAAAGAAAAAAAAAGAAAATGACTTTTTTTTTAAAAAGGTATAAAACAATGTTCATAAATGAGCAATAAATGTTTTATGTAGACAAAAAATAATAAGAGAGTTAGAGATACAGAAACAGACAAAGGAGATGTGGAAAAATCAAATCAATGCTTGATGCAGATGAAAAACTAAAACAGATAAAGGAGGCGAGGTGAGAAAAAAAAAATCAATAGCAAGCTGAAAAGCTTTTAAAGCATATTGCCTGGCGCACAAATGGGTGTATTTGCCAGAGACGAGCAGCAAATAAAAATGGGAGACATGGGGAAAGCAAAACAGAAGAGGTTGAAATGGGCTCGGGAGCTAACACTTTAGCCTTCATCCACTGGGTTTAATGAAGGTGGTCAACTGGTATTAAAATTGGCCCTGATGTTCCACTTTATTCCCCGATGACAACATGGATGTGGCGTGAGATGCAAAAATATAGAGCGTGTTAGAGGAAAGTGACAGCGTGAAGAGGGCTGTAAGGATAGAAGAGATGGCGAGAGAACGCTATGCGGCAAAATCATGCAGGATAACATGGCTATGATGTAGGTTTACCCGGGCTGATGGTTGTGAGTTCACCTTTTCCAGAGCAGTATGTGTGTTCATCTCATCTAATGCACTTATGGTACAACACAATTCTAGGGGGGGGATTACACCAATTTTTTTCCAAAATGAACTTTACTAACAAGGTCAAAAGTCAAAGTATGAATATCTTATCATGATTGCTGTGGATGCTAACTAGCAATGGAAGGGTGCTCATACCTTTGTTAGCCAAACGCACACAGTTGATTTTGGTTTCCTGTGGAGAGAGACAGACGGGGGTAATTAAATAACTTGTGGAAAATTACACAGTAACATTTTCAAATACTTGTGTTTTGATTTAGAGAGGGACGTTTGAAATCATGACGGCACACCTGTGTTCAACACAGAAGAACATTGTGTCTGTTTTTGCTCAACTCTGGCCCCTTAGATTCGGACTATTTGCTGAATATTCTCCAAAACATAAGCAAACTTTCCTTTGCTGCAGTCTGGAAAATCATTGGCTCTGGCACCTCCCTCATGCTCCATGTGCATATGTGGAGAGCATAAGGAGAGTAAAGAACATCCCTCTACCCTCTGATGTCCAAACATTGAAAACTTGAGGTGGGGAGAGCAGTAAGGCTGTTGTACAGTACAGAGCAGGCATCAATGGGAACGGAGACATCGAGTTATAGAAAGCTTGAAAACGAAGAGCTGAGATGTAAGTGGGTTGCAAATTGGCCTCCAGATGCACAGCAACTAAAACAGCTTAAATACCATAGCCTTTATAAGGTTATGGTACTTAACCTCTATAAGGTTATGGTATTTATCCACACAGAAAAGCATCAGCCATCAGCTGATATGGGCAGGCACTGAGATCAGCTGATATCCAGAGATTGCAGCTTATCCTGAATTGCAAGTTCAGCACTGTGTTTCTCACTTTTAGCAATATAAATTAAAAACAAATAAAACTAGAAAAGTGCTAAATCTGAAACAAGTTAAAACCAAGAGAAGTCTTAGAGGCAGGAAATCAATCAAGAATTGTATGAAACGCTTTATAAATTCGTCCACAACAATTTAAAAGAAATGTATCCAATTTGTAGTTAATAGGCTAAAAGCAAGTAATCACTTTAATATGTGGGTTATAATCATACAGTAACCACATGGCTCACGGTGCATATATGCATTCACTGGTCTTAATGATCAATAACATCACAAAACCATGCTATTAGTTTCTCAGTTTGTCCCAAGTACACATGCATAACACATCATTAAGAACAGGATCAATATGCTGTACAGTCGTTGGTGTTGATTAAATTGATTATCGACAGTTCATATACACACATAAATGAGCAAAAGTGCGAACACTTTTCCCCAACCCAACCCAACCCAGCTCTGATTCTGATTATTTTATTCATTGTTTTTAACTAAATTCTCTTTATTTTTATTTAACACTCCTTTATTTTCTGAGCACTGTGACGGCCCTAAGCCTTGGCCAAGGCCTACTGTATTTTCCCCTTTGTCCCTCCATGTTGTCTTGCAGGTTCCTGGTAGGCGGGGTTAATTAGTGCAACTGCAAGCACCTCGCCAGTCTCTCTGGAGCATTTAGAGGCTGGCTGTCTAAGCTTTCACTCTCTTAGACCAATTTGGAAGTTACAAAAGGCAAATGTTGACATGGAATTGTTAGATATTAAGAGCAGGAATAAAGCTGCAGATTTGGTGCTCATAGGCATAGGGATGTGAATTACAGGGATCACATTCAGATTTTCACAGATGGGTCAATGGACCCACAACCAGAGGCAACAGGGGCAGCAGTGCTTATTCCCACATATAATATGGCCATAAGTAGAACATCAATTATTTAAGTGTATATGCAGCAGAACTGTGTGCAGTGGTGCTCGCTCTACAGTACACAGAGGGTGTGAGGGACAGTGAGACACTTATGAGTGATTCAGTGTCTGCATCTATTGATACAGAAGCAGCAAGCAAGCACCTGGATATGATCTGTGAAATTCTATCAGTTAATTCATGCTCAACTGAACAGGAGAAAAGCACAACATTCATGTAGGTACCAGCACACAAGAATTCATGGCAACGAAAAGGCAGACAAGCTAGCAAAGGAACCTGTCGATAAAGGAAGTATAGATATTCAAATCAAACTGTCAACGTCAGGGAAAAAAGCATAGCATGGAAATAAATAACTGAACTGTGGAAACAGAACTGGAATAGTGCAACCAAAGGGAGACAGTTATATACGGTACAAAGAAAGGTGGAGATTTAAGGAGCAGGGGCACTAACAAGAAGAAGCATGTGGTCATTAGCAGACTTTGAGTTGGACACGGTAGTTTAAATGGCACACTTTGTGTGTTGCCTGTTGAGACAGAGGGAGACACTCTGGGATCATTTTTTGGTCATCCGTCTCTCCGTCACACTTTCAGCATCTCACAAACCCTGCAACATATTGACTTCAAACTTAAATAGATACATATCGAAGGGCATAACTACAGAGCACAAGAACCCTAAACGCTGCTTCCCATGATGCAACGTTTCTTCTTCCCTCAACTCTTTTCACTCTCTCTGTGTTTATACCCCACTTTGCATTTAATCACTAGTTATTAATCTCTGGCTCTCGTCCACAGTGTGTCTTTTGTCCTGTCTCTCTCCCCTCATAGCAGATGACCCCCCCCCCGAGCCTGGTTCTGCTGGAGGTTTCTTCCTGTTAAAAGGGAGTTTTTCCTTCCCGCTGTCGCCAAGTGCTGCTCACAGGGGGTCGTGTTGACTGTTGGGGTTTTCTCTGTAGTTATTGTAAGATCTTTACCTGACAATACAATGCGCCTTGAGGTGACCTGTTGTGTTACGCTATATAAACTGAATTGAACTGAAATGAATTCATGCAGGGAATACTATGATGGAAGAAGAGGCTTAAGTAGAAATATGCATGATTTAGGGCTGGGGGAGGTCAATTTATTTGTGGTGACTCAGTAGAGGGAAGGAGAATGCTATTTAGGTTGTTGAAAGAAACAAGATTTTTCTCGAGAATATGACTTATTAGGATGACTGACAGAGTGAATGATCAATGACTGATTAAAGAATCAGGAGGAGGCAGTAATACAACATAAATGGATATAAGCTGCTGAAGGAGGAGGAGAAGGAGAAAAACTCAGCACCATGTTATTTTTTTGGTCAGCTTTGGATTGGTTATTTTAGGTTTTACACTATAAGACACCACACGTCTAACAGTCAATCACTCATCCAACTGCTGACACACTGAAAAACAGACCTCATTATGATTTTTCTTTATTTGGTTAATAAATTGGTCAAATTTGGTTCAAGTTGTGTCTCATCTATTTTCGTGGTTCTTGAGCCAGACCATGACAGCATTTTCTAAAGCAAGACTCTTAATTAGATTCTTTATTATTAATGGCTGTAAAGTGTAAACCCAGAAAAGAACAAATATATTAATATAAAATTAACAATGTGTCTGACATGACATGTTACAACCAAATTAGTATATCCAGGTATCGCACAAGATGTCTCTCAACCTTTGTCTTTTAAACCAGCTCATTCCTTCAATGCTCTTGTCTTTTCCTCGTTTCTTTCTTCTATGGTGTGCTGTGCCTGGAAAGTGCACCTATCTCACCCACTTGTCATAAGGAGATTGGCCTCTTTTACATATTGGCCCATTTGTCTTCATCAAAGACAAACCTGTCTCCTAATTAGAATCAGTCCCAGTGTACAGGCTCCTGTACATTTAATTGTGCAATTTTGGGTCTTACTGAAATTACAGCAAATATTTTTCCTATAGCAAGAAACAAGACAACCTGTTTAAAGAGGGGAGAAACTTTGCAAGGCCTCAACTAATAAATATAGAGTGCAACTTTTTACATCTTGCTCTTAGGAGTGGAGTCCAAAAGCAAACAAAGAGCCCGAAGGATCTAATGCAAAAAGTTTTAATTGGAAAACAATTTTAAAACATAACTAGCGAAGAAGTTAAACACACTGTAACAAATGGTAGCAACTTGCAGCTCAGTTGGCCCCTGCTCAAAAACATCTATCGTTTTGGCAAGTCAGATTTGCATAATACTTACAGTAATTTCATGAACCCCGCTTTGCTTTATGAAGTTGAGTTATCATTTAGATTTAGTCATGTGGCCCAAATCAACCAATCTAACTCTGTTCAAACTACAGGCTGGTATTTGCGTATTCAACCCTCAGCAGACCATTAACTTATGTTGCTAATTTTATAGTCATGTTTACAAAGATATATGGATGGATACATGCAAGTGGATGACAGATCCTACGAGCATCTTTAAACACATCTGCTTCTGCTACATCTCTGTCTGCTTTCCATCTGTCTGTCTGAATAATGACTCGCTGAATTTCTGGCTGTTCGACTGCTTTATTGTCTTATTGGTCTGTTTCCTTCATTTGTCTCTGTGCATAATTTAATTGAAGGAACCTGCAGGATACTGAGATTGAATGCATGACAGACATACAATAACATATGGCTTTTAAGAACAATTAGTGTACTCTTCAGTAAATGTGTAAAAATAGGTAAGAAAAACTGATTTGCAGGAGTAAAAAAAAAAAAAGGCATTTCACCAGACCAATACTTGTGTACCAATGACAAAAAAAATCCCACCACTTGTTATTCAACAGAAAACTGCAGGTACCATAGAAGCTGCAGCTACTGGAAATACTGAACAGGTTGAACAAAAGCTTCTTTGAAAAAAAATCAAAGTGGACACTCAATTTATCAAAGCATCTCAAAGATAGGAATCTGTAAAAGATATTCAGGGTCATGTAATTACTACTGTGAATTCACAGCTGACATCTGTTGTAGCAATGCTCAATATACAGTGTTCACAGACGCTAACATCGTTTACATAAACGAGCTCAGCGTTGCTCGTAGCATTCCTGCGCTACTGCAGTTACATTCTCTCAAAATAAAGCATGAGCTCATTTCTGGGTGTTAGCATATTGCATATTTTGTAAAAATATTCTAGTAGTACTTCTACTGGCTACAATGATTCTAGTATTGTGAGGCCCCTTTAGCACCTTGATGCATAAGTTAGTTTTAATAGTAATTAGAAACACCACTGCTGGGCTACTAGTACATACAGTAGTTTATAGCTAAAGATACAGTAAAGGATAATAATAACATTGTTAAAGTACTGAGCCCCAGCAGCAACCTCCAGAAGTGTGGAGATTGTTTAAAAAATTAAAAAGTAAGAGTACAGGGTTTTGAATTATTTCCCCCTTCATAACACTCTACAATGGTGAAACTCCACCTGGATACTGAAGGTCAGGATGTAGCCAGTTTAACTGACAGATGTCTGCTGGTGTTGGTGCCTTTTGGAGCACTTTAATGGAATAATCTTGCTAATAATACAGCTTTCTGTGTGGTACAGACCATCCAAGAAGTCTGTGTTTCAGTTTTGATGAGTTTCTGTTACTTAGCACTAATTAGCAGGTACCTATGTCTGTGCAACTAACCCATAAAATTTGTGGATGCAGCGTATTATAAACAAGCTTGCTAACATTAGCTGATAACACCCCCCCCTCATACAAATATAACTTCTGGCTATAAAAAAAACAATGGGTGACATCCTGGTGGTAACATACATCTTTTAAACTGTTTATGATTAAGCCTTTTTCAAATTACATTCTTTGATACGCCCATTCCACTAAGAGTGAAATGCATCACATGAATGGCCTCAATGGGAATAAGATCAGTTTCATGAGCACCAATGAATGGTGATTCTTTACAAATTGATCCTAGTGTATCCATTTATGGTTCATTTAGAGCCTTGGTTGTTCTGGATTCAATCACTGAACAGAAACACTGCCTCAACTTGGCTCATGCTAATGGACTAAACCTCAGGGGGTTATACGAAGCAAAGTTAATAAATATAAGGACAATTTATTTCCCTGCCTCTGTACAGAGCATTTGGAGACCAGAAGGGGGTTGAGGTGTTTACGATGGAGACACAGTATCCATTTCTGTGCGTGTAGTAGTTAACATTGTAGAGCCTGACAGGAATACTAAGAGTGTAAGTGAGATGCAGCTGCTGTGTGGGTGAGCTCTCTCTCCATCCATCTATCTTTCCATCTTTGCCTCTCTTTTTTTTTCCCATTTGATTGGCTAAGTGTTCTGACTTTTTTTCCCTCTGTGATTTCTACTGATACTCAGATAAACAGGCAAACACACATTATATCTCACTGTTTAATCTGAACAATGCCTGTTGCTGAACAGTATCTGAATGAGTCTATCACACATAGGCAAACCTAGATAAATGCGTGCAAAGATTCCTACACACTTGCCCACAAAACAAATGTAAGAAAGTGTGCGAGTCTTAGTCACACACTAGCACTCACAAAAAAAGTGCATTTAGGGATTTTTGAGTCATCTGAGAGCATCTTGATTGACACTGACTGTCAGTTGGTAAAATCTCTCCATCTCTCTCCTACACTCTGCAAAATCTGCACTTTGAGGCTCGCTTGGTGCGTGTATGTGTGTGTGACGTTGATTGTCAGAGCACCTTGGCCAACCCCCGAGGCTTTTTACTTGTCAAGAAAGGTGTCTGGCTGCATTTCTCACACTGCAGAAGGGCATGTTTTTCCATGTTTGTCACACTTTACTTTTGTTTTGTGCCATTTCTCACCCCATTTCTCCTTGTATTCTACTTCCTCGTCCTTTGCCATTTTCCTCAAATAGTTCCACCTTTCCTGCCTCTCCCCCAGAGTCTCCAAAATCCTTCATCTTCATCTGTCCTCCCATAAATTTCCTCCAAAGTTCACATCCTGTATTTTATCCATTTTATCCACAGATGATTTCATGTATGTTGACAAGTAAAACTTGGTTTAGATGACTGTGAGACCTTTCTCAATTGCTCTTCTTTAAACCTATTATTTCACTTTTTATGTATTTCCTTTCAGTCTCATTTCAGCTTCTTTTGCTTTGTTTCTACATTAAAAAAAATTAACCATACTAGGTGCAATCTTTCTGTCCCCCTAAATCTTTCTTTAAGGATCTTTAGCACCTTCTCCTTTGCCATTAGAAGCAATGGCTAATCCTTGAAATTAAATGTATCTGTTACATAATGTCAAACATAACTGGTGGCTGATATTTGCTCAGAGGCAACATGTGCTTTTGAATTAATTAAACTGCACATTTAAGGATTGCATTTAGATCACCTTGAGCTGACTGTTGTGATTTGGCGCTATATAAATAAAATTGAATAGAATCACAGGGAGGTGGTCAAAATGCATAACTGTGCTCGCATTGATTCCTCCCTGTGAATATTTTTAAAAGAAAACTTGGTTAAGAAGACATTGTGGTTTAGTTAAATGTTAATGAATACAATGAGTCAAAGGTAAATATTTCTGTGCAACAGACCCACCACAATTCCTCCCAGATCACTTTTTGTCTTTATCCTTACTGGCTGCCATCTTTGCCTCCAGTATTATATCATCTTGTTTAATGTCTCTTTCACCCTTTTCAGATTTTATATATCCCAGCTCGCCCCCCTATGGGTGGTCTTTTTGCCCTCCAAGCTCGGGTCCTCTACCAGAGGCCTGGGAGCTTGAGGGTCCTGCGCAGTATCTTAGCTGTTCCCAGTATTGCGCTCTTCTGGACAGAGATCTTAGATGTTGTTCCAGGAATCTGCTGCAGCCACTCTCCTAGTTTGGGGGTCCTTTCCAGCGTAGTGGTACGGTAACATTACGGTCTTTGGAGCAGGAGGTCAGGGGTTCGAATCCCAACCAGGGCATACTTCCAGTAAGGGTCCCCAGGCCTAGACCCCCCATGCCAACCAAGAAATACATGATTGAAGCCATACCGGCTCGGACATCGCCCGGATTAACAAGGTCCGCATCAGGTGTTGAGGAACCAGGGCATTCTGACGATAAGTGGAGCTAGAAGGTTACGTGGACACGAGATGAGAACCGGGAACTGTTGGAATGCTACTCTTTCCAGCACCAACAATTTGTCCTCTTTTGAACTCTGGTATGCCACCCATAATGTTGTGTGCATTGCAATACTGTGCTCTTACCCTGCTAATTGAACTTCACACTCTGCTCTTACTGGTGCAATGTGCAATTAATGAAGATTGGCCACCAGGCTGGTCCAATTTAGCCATGAAACCTCCCACAGTAAAATGACAGGTGTTTCAGTGTCATTGTCTAACCCCTGTATATATATATATATATATATATATATATATATATATATATATATACACATACATACACACACACACACACACACACGAAAAAGCAGTGAGCAAAAGATGGAAAGTGAAGGGTCGAATGACAAAACATTTGTCAGAAGAAGAGAGGTGCTAAGAGTAGAAACTGTGGGATGGGGCATAGAAAGATTAAAAAAAATAACTAGATTGTTTTCCTATTCGATGAAAAAAAACTGCAGTGAGAGATGAAGAGTGGGTGGATTGAGAGAACAATTTCTTCTAAATGTCCTCAAGAGAGATAGTGACAGGAAAAAAAGGAAAAAGATGGAGGATAGACATTCTCCTTGATGGACAGGTGGAGCTCAGAGGGGAGAAAAAAAAACTGGTAGGATTATCCAAGGCAAGCAGAGAATGAGAAACAGACTTTCATCCATGGGATCAAACTACGACAAATGAGCCAAGTCCTCTAAAATGTAAATGAGGAGTTTCTTTCCAATATGAGACATCTATTGCTGCAGAATAAAAGTGACACCTACACTACAAAATGACTGACAGCACAGAAATTAAAGAAATCACAGGACTTTGTGAAGGCTACAGATAACTTAAATCCTTGATTGACAAACTATCATTTTCACATATTCTTACTGAATGCAACAGACACAGAATTTACAGAACTTCTTTCTGCAGCAGTGTGCCTCAGCAGTCATTTCAGACTCTGATGATAGCTGTCCACAGTCAATCTGCTGCCTAGTTTAATTTCTCAGTAGCCAGTGTGGCTCCAAAAAACAACTACTGATTCAAGACTTTTACGTGTCTGTCCGGGCATGTGCCTGCGTGCATGGGTGGTGTGTGAGAGAGGTGACATGCCCTTCAAAAAGTCCACCTAAGTTCAACCTGTTGTGATTCACCATTTTTATGAGTCCTGTGTGTGCGTGCAAACGTGCGTGCATGTGCGTCTACACTTCAAGTTACTTTTTCTTGAAGCCAAGACTCTGTTATTGTCGTCATGCAACAGGATGGTTATTCTTATCATTTTACAACATCATCAACATTACTAATTATCTTAGCAGACTTGGACTCACTGACTCGGCAGTGAGTCCGAACTCAAGCCAGGAGTTAAGGACTCACCTGCCACATAAAGCTTACTTCAGATCACAGTTAAGAGTCTGGATCATATCATGATGTTTGCATGTAACATAAGTAACCTGGTTTCTTATAAGAGATTGTTACACAGTGGTGGCAACCAAAAAAAGCAATAAGAAGAATAAGAAGCAGCCAAACAGACTTTGTTAATATGATGGCATCACAACCATGTAAGATGGAGTTATGAAACATGAAGCTCATTGGTGAGACAACACTTACTGTATGGGCTTCATGTTTCATAACTCCATCTTACATGGTTACATTTCACCACCATTTCACGTTACTGAGTAAAGTAATAATGTAGTAATAACTACTAGCTTTTCATTAGTTTGTCATGATGACATGCAACTCATGATATTAAATTTTACTCACTAAAAATTTGTCGGATTGCAGAAAATCTTTTTCTGTCCAAGGAAATAAAATCAGTAGACCACTCTGGTCACTGCACTCACTTGAAATTTAAAAGAAAAAAAATAGAAATCAGGTAAAAAAAAAAAAATGAAAGAAAATGAGGTTTTATGAATGTGTGCCTATTTTTATGTCTGATTTCCTTATCAAATCATTCAGGTCAAGGTGACTACACAGATGCACTTACATTTTTATTTACATTTTAACCACTAAGCACCTCACAATGTTCCAGTCTATGACCCAAACAAACCTAAAACTGATTGGATTGACTGAGATCCAATCAAATAAGGAACTCTGACGTGACTGGATTTAGGGTTTGCACACACGGGTATACAAAGCACACACATACACGCAAGCACGTATTCACACTTTTAAATGAATGCTCATCTGCTCACAGTCACAGTTGTTCAGTCATGCAAGAATCCCCCCCACACACCCACACCCACTTGCACACAGTCTTTCTCCATATGAGTGCATTGTGGGGAATCTGCTTTCTGGAGGAGGATATTACATCACGACAGTCAGCCAGCTCACCCGGCCTCACTCTCCAAACTGAGTTACTGTGGTTACGGTGGTGGAAAATTAAAATAACCCCCACAGGAGTTCAGAGTATTATGGAAATTCAAAAGCCAAGTTGAAGTTGTGAATGAGTTATGAGAAGGACATGAGTGGTGGGAGGTGGGCGAGGTGTTGTTGTATTTGCAGACAGTATAATTACCAGACAAAAAGGGCAGCAAATAGACAACAGCTGAATGCTAGGAGTGGGGATTCCCTGAGGTAGTTGTAATTGTGTTCTTTTATTTATTTTACTTATTTATTCTCATAAGGCAACACATAACCTTCGGTATATTAAACTACAGGCTTGAGAGAGTCATTCAAAATACCCCTGCAAAACTCTGTCTCCAAATATATTCTAACTTCATTTAGCTGTTGTGATATTAGTGATTGGCATGTGGCAAAAAAATTATTAAATAAAAAAAAAAAAAAAAAAAAAAAGGAGGTAGTACCTATGGAAGAGTCATCAAGGGAACTGTTTACCCTTCCTGGGATAGGGTTACTAGCGCCCCACCCTGGAGCCAGGCCTGAGGAGGGAGCTCGAGGGGAGAGTGTCTGGTGGCCAAGAATTAGCCTGCGGGCCCGCCCTCCTATAGGCCCACCACCCACAGGAGGCCTTGTAGGGGTCGGGTGCAATGTGTATTGGGTGGCAATTAAGGCCCTGGTGGACCAATCTCCGGCTATTGAGACCTCTCTGGTGGGGAAGGAGCCTGAGCTAGTGCATAAGGTTGAGAGATACCGGCTAGATATAGTCGGGCTCACCTCAACGCATGGCGTTCCAGTCTCTTGGAGAGGGGCTGGACTCTGTTCCAGTCTGGAGTTACCCTCGGTGAGAGGGCCCACCAGGGGGAGCAGTGATAGTGGAAGTGCATTCATTTACAGCTTGCTACTTTTTAAATTTGCTCAGGAGTTCTATAATTATAATAGAATCATAAAGCTGAACCTTTCTGTAAAACTCTGATATAAATATTTGCTTGCAGCAAATAACGTAGAGTTTGTGCACATCCATAGTAGTGGTGGTAAACTTGGCTCATTTTACGGACTCGGGTTAATCTGTCTCACTCAGTAACGTGATCCGTTTCACTTGAGTCGCTGCCCATTTCAGCTGAATCACCTGGTTCAGCTGAAACACCTGGTTCAGCTGAAACACCTGGGTGCACGCTGTTTCCGGTAAGTCCGCTACTCCGCCAGCTGCTCTCACTTACTCGCTTTTTGTACAGTAGCTAGTCAGAGGAGTCAAATGATCCGGGTTAATGGAGACCTCGGTTTCGTGATTCATGATTCAGTAGAAAGATTCAACTCATTAGTCTGAATGATTCAGGAACCAACCAGCAGTAATACATAAATGCCTTAACACTAATTTTACTAACAATGTATGGACTGCACATCTCTGGTAAATAGCACCAGGAAGGTTAAAGGCAAAAAACTACCTTTGCAGACAGAGCACCCAGACTATCATTACCTTTACAGTGGATTCTTTTGCTGCACAATAGCCGACCATTCAAACAGCTCTCTCACCCCCACAGAAGGACGACTTCCAAACCCCAGCCCAAACATCAATCTCTACGCCTGGGTGCGATTTTAACACAATACACGGTCCTCTTTGGGGTAATCACTGACAGAGAGTGCTGTCATAAAACCAGCCCTGTTTTATATTTTCCCAACCTGTAAGACAAAATTGAGGGATTTTTGCTTTTTTCTGTTTTAGTGCTTGTTCAGCTGTCGTGCATCATTTGCATTACAGTGAAACTTTTGTGACTTCTTAATGATCCGGTGTAAAATAGAGCTGTCCTCCTGCAGATAAGAAGCAACCGCCGCCTCTGCCTGTCTGTAAAACTGTCTCAGTGAATGCCATTGTTGTGTTTTGTCCTTTAATATAATTAATCAGAAGATTTGTCTGATTTTTAGATTACTGTTAAAATCCTGCTTTTAAAAGTATGCAACCCAGTGTATATTAATAAAACTGGAGTTGCTATTTTATTGGTCTTCTAATGTTCCATTTTCTGGAAGGCACCATGAGGTTGTTTTGTTTGTGAGTCCTGCGCTCAGTCCTGATGTCCATTTCCAAAGACATCAACCCAGCCCCCACAAAACTCAGTCTAAATAGTCAATCAGAGTTACACACCCCACCCACATCCATAAAGGTAGCACATATATTATACGCTTTAATTCATGTGGTTCAATCATTAAACAATACTGTGCAAAAATCACGGCAGCATTGCTGCCTCACAGCAAGATGGTTCTGGGTTCAAATCCACCATCTGGCCAGCTGTGTGAAGTTTGCAGGTTCTCCCCGTGCCTCCGTGGATTTAATGACCAAATCTCATTTGGCCAAATGGAAAATGTGAAAAATACTCATTCCTGTAATAATGGATACTTTCAGAGAGCTGAGACTCACCCCATTGGCTCTGCTCATGGCCTGGTAGTAGATGCTGTAGCTCTTGGCAGGTGACAGTGGAGGATTCCAGAAGCCACCGTAGCTCTTGTTGTCCCCCACAGTGAAGGGTTGTACCACTGTGAGGCTGGATGGCGGTAATTCAGCGGCGATGTAATAGGGTGAGTCCAAGATGGAGGCATTGCGGAAGCTGACGGGGACGGAAAAACACTCGGGGGCTTCAGAAGCGGCACGGCGGGTCTTGGACTTGCGCTCCTCCTTGACAACAAGCTGGTAGGAGCTGGAAACACAAATGGCATTTTTAAAAGTGGTATCTTGTTTTGTTTTCCAGGCTTATTTTAATCAAACTGACAAATGCAGGCAAAAAATGTACTTATGGGGGAGTCCACTTATCACTACATAAAGCATTCGACTGCTACTTCTGAGGGGATACTTCCAGTTTTTCCCCATTTGGAGTTTTTGAAAATAAAAAAAAAAAAGAAATAAACTTGTTTGTTACTGACAATGTTTCAACTGGCCAACTAGTGCAAAGCTGTAGGGTTCCAGTCAGTAAAGGAGGGTCACTATTTGTTGTGAAATAGGGACAAGACACATAAAATGACAACTCTAGTTACACTATACTATCCCCAGCAGCTCCCGTCATTAAAAGCTTTTATTTTCCAGAGTGCTTTAAATTCATCAGTACAATAACAGCATTAGCAGAAGAGGCCTGAGGTCTGTTTTTAAAAAATCCCAAACTATCCATTAAAAAGGCACGCAATTTGTTAAAAGGGTCACTTATTTCTGAATGATAGATATAATTTGGAAGCTAAACTTAAAAAAAAAAAAGTTCCTGGTAAATTATTTCTTGTGCAGATTCAGCACCCCAGTACAATTTAAAAGTAGAAAATACATATGCATGTATGTGTGTATGAGAGAGAGGTGAGGGAGTCCAAAAGTGTCTCTCCTTGCCTTATATTCTTTATGTGTGCACACTGACAGGTGAGCCTGTACCTGTATGTGCTGTAGCAGGTGTGCTTATTCTTGTGTGTATTTAAAAGCATGTGTAGTGGTGTGTTTATATACTTGAATGAACATCTATCTTTGTACAGGGGAGCTGCTTTCATGTATATGTGTGTGTTTCCATTACATTCTGAGAGGCTTCATGAATGGCTAAGGACTCCTTTAGCGGTCAGGACAAACGCGGCGGCCCTCCGCAATTACCTCCGTCCTCCACGCCAAGAACTCACTTCACAATTATACGCAATTAGGGAAATGTATGTTTCTGTGAAGGGGGCTGCGGCCAATTATCCCCTGTTCCCATTTGGCAGCTTTCATAAAAGATAATTGCTGATGACCAAAGATGAGTCTCTCTCTCGCTCTCTTACTGTCACTCTCTTTGCTGTTTCTGCCTTTCTGGTAAAATATCCATTTCAAACTAATGGCTTTCAGAGGCTGCACAGGGGATGAAGCAAGGGCCTAGTACAAGCAGCGCATGGGGAATTGTGTATGTGTGGGTGTGTTCAGTGCTTGGCAGCCCTTATATGTGTTTCTGCTGTAACTGTCTATGTCTTTGTGTCTATAACCATGTGTGTGTGTTATTGTACTTTTACTCTGAGATTTTACACCTTTACAGTGAGAACATTGAGAGTAAGGGGATTTTCTGAGAGTGGTGGATGGGTGGCTGACATTTTCAGCAACATAAAGTGAGAAAATTAGAAAAGTAAAGACAACAAACCAAAAGCTATTTTTTTCCAAATTGACATCTAATTCAATTCAATTCAATTTTATTTATATAGCGCCAAATCACAACAAACTGTCGCCTCAAGGCGCTTTGTATTGTGGGTAAAGACCCTACAATAATACAGGGAAAACCCAACAGTCAAAACGACCCCCTATGAGCAGCACTTGGCGACAGTGGAAAGGAAAAACTCCCTTTTAACAGGAAGAAACCTCCAGCAGAACCAGGCTCAGGGAGTCATCTGCCGCGACCGGTTGGGCTGTTAAAGGCTCGGTCTCGAGCTTTAAAGTTTACATTTAGAGGTAGGACTTTAAAAACGTCTACAGACTCAGTCAAAAGTGCACTACATCGACAAAAGTAGTCACTCGTCTGTCTTCAATTTGAGTGACATCCCATTCTTAATCGATAGGGTTAAGAATGGGCTTCAACTCCTCTGGAACAACTTAGGAGTGTTTATGGGAATTTCTGACCATTCTTCCAGAGGCACATTTGTGAGGTCAGACACTGGTGTTGGAGAGAAGGCCTGGCTCACAGGCTGAGGTCAGGACTCTGTGCAGGCCAGTCAAGTTCTTCCACACCAAACTGGCTCATCCATGTCTTTATGGAGCTGCTTTGTGCACTGGTGTGCAGTCATGTTGGAACAGGAAGGGGCCATCCCCAAACTGTTCCCACAGAGTTGGAAGCATCAAACTGTCCCCAATGTCTTGGTATGCTGAAGCATTAAGAGTTCCTTTCACTGGAACTAAGGGGCCAAGCCCAACTCCTGAAAAACACCCCCACACCATAACCCCCCCCTCCACCAAACTTTAGATGGAGAAGTGTGATTCATCCCTCCAGAGAACACGTCTCCACTGCTCTAGAGTCCAGTGGCGGCGTGCTTTACACCACTGCATCAACACTTTGCATTGAGCTTGGTGATGTAAGGCTTGGATGCAGCTGCCATGGAAACACATTCATGAAGCTCTCTACACACTGTTCTTGAGCTGATCTGAAGGTCACATGAAGTTTGGAGGTGTGTAGTGATCGACTCTGGAGAAAGTTGGTGACCTCTGTGCACTATGACCCTCAGCATCCACTGACCGTGCTCTGTGATTTTACGTGGTCTACCACTTCATGGCTGACTTACTGTTGTTTCCAATCACTTCCACTTTGTTATAATCCAATTAACAGCTGATTGTGGAATATTTAGTAGTGACTGGACTTGTTGCACAGGTATCATCCTATCACGGTACCACACTGGAATTCACTGAGCTCCTGAGAGCGGCCCATTCTTTCACTGAAGCAGTCTGCATGCCTAGGTGCTTGGTTTAAACACCTGTGGACATGGAAGTGACTGAAACACCTGAATTCAATGATCTGGATGGTGACTGATTTAGTGCATGTTCAGACTTTCGACAAGTATTGTATATTTCTGGAAAGGATTCTTGTTGAGACTACATTTTTTTGTCATGCACAGTCTGATCCATATACTGTGTGTTTCTGTATGTATGAATATATTTGCAAATAAAAAGATTTTTGGGAACCTTCTTTAGTAACTATGTCATATTTTGCTGGAAAACCTGATTCATGTGGATCAGCCCAGCTGCTCTTTTAGCAGTATGAGAGTGACCTACACAATATCAAGCACTTGGTTTTAATGCTGTGACTGTTGCATATCTGTATTACCATTCACTGCAAATGTTTACAGTGGTTTCCGCTTGTGTGCATTTATGTGAAAGTGCACCTGAGCATGCAGGCTGATGTGTGTGTGTGTGTGTGTGTGCGTGTATGAGTGTGTGTCTCAACAGCTGCTTCTTTTTACACAACCATTTGGAAGAAAAAAAAAATCTTATCCAAGCTTCTGAATTTCAGACGCTCTGATCTGCAGGATGAATAAGAAAACAATCGCAGTAAAAACATTTGCGTGCACATTAACAAACAGATGCCTTTTTCCTGCTTCCCCACGTGCATCTGTTGGTTCTTAAAACATGTAATACTTGCACTAAACACACATAATAAGCAAACACATTAATGGGCTTATCTCTAGTTGATAAACACAAAAAGATGGTAGTGATGAGGGTGCAGCCTAATTCAACAAAATAAATTTGCCATCTGTGGGTGATTAATGATGAGATATGATAAGGGATTTACAGAAATTAATGCCAAACCACTGACCCACACTCACATTTCACAAATCCATTTCCCAAAGTCTAAATTGAAGTGATATATATTCTCTGCACAGCATTGTCGAAGCTGTATTTCCCTAAAGGCGAGTGAGAATAATGTTCTCCCCTGCACCAATTAAATGGATGAGATCACATGTTCAAAGTGAACTTTTAATTAAAAACATGCTGGCTGAAAAAATGAGAAAAGGGAAAGAAATAAATTAGCTGGGATGCCTTCACTCACTGCTTTTGTTTTGAAGTAAATACAGTGGACCGGGAAAATAAAACCTGTGTGTGCTCTGAGTGTGTCTGATATGAGCATTCTGAAGGATTTTTGCAGAATATCTATTTATTGGTGAAATTAGCTGCAAAGACGGTGCTGCACCAAAAACCTTGTGATTTCTATGGCTGTTGGACAAGTCTGCATCTTCCATGCAAACCACTGGTGACCGTGGCAGCCTGCTAGAGACCAAAGCAATCGCAGCACTGTTTACCTCTGTGAGACCAGTTTTCACACTAGCGACTGCCAGCAACCTCCAGCAACCATGCACGGGATATACACTTTTCCCTAGAGACCGGCAGTTGCCAAAAGCCACTGGCTGGCCTGCATGAGTGAGCCTTTGGCATTTCACTGACAGCCAGCAACCTCCAGCAACCAGTCAGGGAATACAGATTATTCCCTTGTGGCTGGTGGTTGCCAGATGATCACCGACTGGCCTCTAGGCCTGTGTGACAGGTGGGTGCTGTGTGTCTTGTTTGATTTTCCACTGTACTTGATAAAACTAAGAAGTCAGCTCCATCAGCAACTACATTTTCTTTTAGTTAACCAAAACTGGGAATCGATTTAACACCACAGTGAATTACCACTTGCTGCTTGTGAGTCAAGCTAGTAAACTAGAGGAGGTGTTAGATGACCACTTCCCAGCATTACCCTTTATGCTGATCCTTTCAGCATAAAAGTCATTATTTTGTTGTACTGGTATGCTACAATTCTACAATATTAATATTCATAATCTCATTTTAAGATTATGAAGTCTGCGTTTTCTGCCCAATATGCTCAATAAAGTTTATGTATATATATATATATATATATATATATATATTATTTTTTTTTTTTTTTGAAATCATTCCCGTCTGTCGGGCACTTGTTGGCTGAAACCTTAAACTAAAGCAAAGTTTCAAGAAACCAACCAAATTGCCTATCAGACATTTAGGCCTGTAATGTCCAATAGAAGCTGCAGCTCCACTGGTGAATGGCTAAAAAGTTACAATAAGCAAAATGAGTGATGACAAAATATTTCACTGAAAAATGAGAAAAAAAAAATCTCATTCCCTGATTTCCTTTGCATACAAATTAGACTTATATGTGTGAGTAAGTGTAATGGCTCTAAAAGAGCCCCTGAGGAAGATAAAAAGAAAGTGGATGGAAAACTTGGGTGTGTGTGTGTGTGGGGGGGGTACATAGGAGAACAGAGGAGAGTACAAAAAAGTGTAGAAACTAAAAGAAAACTGAAATTGATAAAACAAAGTTAAGAAATTACCTGATAGGTGCTCCTCGGGATTGGGCAGGTTTCAGCAAAATAGTGATGGTGGTCTCCGTCTCATTGAGTGGAGACTCTGACTCGTACTCTGGCATCATCGGGGCTGAAACAGTTTAACAAATTGAAATTAAAAAGCAGGTTACCTTACAAGAAATTATTTGATTGGTCACTGTCATTTAACAAACTCTGCTTAATGTAACTATTAAAAATGTAACTTAAATTATAGATTGCAAATAAGACACTTCAAACCCATGTACTGTACACTAAAATCTTTCAGTATAACATGCATAATAAAAACAGGAAGCAGCTGAATAGAAGGAGTCAACAAATTCTCCCAACACAACATTTGAGGTGTATTTCTTTTTAGCTCTAAACATCTGCAAGCTCCATTTTGTTCCTGTGAGTAAAGAGAAAAACACAACAAACCCCTGAAATAAACTTTAATGCATATTCTGTAAACGGTAAATTGTTATGAAATGTATTTTATTTTATTTTTTGACATTATGGTACACTGCAACATCATCAGGCCCTAAGAAGAGCAAGAAAAATAGATGTATGCTTCACTGCAGAGGGCTTTGCAGACATTCTATTACACTCAAATTTTAATTTCACATCTGTCATGCCCTCATACTGGAGCTGCAGCATAAATGTCTGAGTGGAACATCAACACTTTCTTCCTGATTGGTATGGCATTCAGGTTATTAACACGAATCCCACCCCTCCCACTCTGTCCATCCATCTCTACGTGTCTGCACCATTTAATTTAAATCTCTTCATCCCGTAGCTCCTGAATGAGATAATAAAAATTGGAGATGGCGTGACATTTGGAAGAAGACATATCTGTTATGTGTGGAAGCGCCATGTTTCTCTTTTGTTCCTCTTGGCAATATGTTGTTAAGTTTTTAAAGGATGATGGAAGAATGGAGGCTCAGTGGAAAGGTCATGCTAAAATCACTGTAGGTGTTGGCAGCTAGGAGAACACTTAAAACATACTGGTAACACATTAGACTTTCATCTTCTCCATCATAAGTACTCCTTCATGTGCAGCACCACAAGTCAGGATCCAGAGATGTGTTCACATCTGGGTTTAAGTCACAGACCCACATTTGGGGGGTTATTATTTGACTGACAATATATTTTTATGGAGAATAAATGTGAGATGTATAGTGTCTTTAACCACATAGCTACTTTTAGCAAAAGAGTGGACACTTCTATAACTGAATGAGTATGAAGAGATGTCACCGCACAGCCTGTTTTGGTACATTAAAGCAGATCTGTATCATTTTCCCTGCTCCAAATCAAAGGAAACACTAAATGAGACAAACATGGAGCTCTCCCTGAAATACCAACGGGTTTATATTTTTTTGAATTTTCATATTGCGCACTGTAGCTTCTGCATTCATCCCCAAACAATGTGACACTTATTCAGAGTTCCTTCAGTATAAAGTTGACTTGGAGTTGTAAGAGTTTATAGGTTTAGCCCAGAGTTACAAGGAGTGTCTCTTCCAAGTGTTTTTCCTCCTCCTTTTTTTAAAGGTCACAACTGCCTCAATGTGGTCTAATTAGCTAAACAAACAAACCACAAAGCAGAGGCGATCAGATATAAGATTTGTAAGGAGCTTATAAGAGAATAGTTGAATAAAAGCTAAATGTGAAAGCAGCTCAGACAGACAGGGTGAGTGAGTGAGGTAAAGCTGGAGAGAGAATGGGTAAGTCAGAGACATAAAGGGCAAAAGGGAAAAAGACAAAGAATGAAGTGAAGGGTTTTATTTAGCATCAGTCATTCTGTCATTTAAACATCAAAGCACACCCTTCTCCAAACAGCTGAAATAATAATGGAGAAATCCTCTCATTCACGAATAAAGAGCTGCATTAACATATGAGGACACTTCACAATTCTTGCCACAAAAGTTGATTGTTTTTCCTTCTTTTTGTGCTGCGACTGACATTTTCTATGGACTGAGGTGGTGACATAAACAGATAAAAAGCCAGACGGGAGGACAACCGAATGATCACTCAGACGATGACAAACAAACTAAAACATACACATTCACAGAGAAACTGACTGACGCGTCAGCACACTGGCTGGCTAATAAACAAGCTTTTATGGTCTGTACCTGATATTAACGTAATAATAAGCAGGTGAGACCTAATGGTAATGTTTACCTGCAATCTTGGTGCTTATGCGGGTAGTGACGGGCGGACCAAAGCCTTTGTTGGTGGAGGCTTTAAGGGTGAAGAAGTAGGTGGTTCCCGGGTAGAGCCCAACAAACAGATGGTGGGTCTCATTCCTCAGCTTGAAAACCCGCCCCCTCTGGGTTGTCAGATCAGCACTGGGGTCCAAGGAGCTCAGTGCCTTATATGTAATCTGGACGTAGACAGAAAAAATATACTTATAACACATTTAAATATACTTAAATATTTCAGATTTATTCATTTACTTACATTTTGTTTCACTAGTGCAATTCAGCTAAACAGATCAGAGCTCATCTAATGTTAGCTTAGACTGCAGTAGCATGCAAGAATTTAATCTGGGCTCACTGGTGACAGTTTAGTGTTGGATAGTCAGTGTTATTGGGCTCAACTGAGCACAGAAATTAAACAGGAATACCAAGTTATGGTCCATACAACACAATGAGACAATGAAAAAATGCTAACATACGATATAGCCTGAGGAGAATTGCATTCTTTCGTCACCACAAATGTTCAGTTTCCCATTAGATGTTTCATTTGACTGTTAAACATAGTAATGGTTTAATTTGAGAAATGCCAGCTGAAGAACTGACCTTCAGATGTTTAATTACTGCGAGAATGTAGACTATCCAGATTGTAAAACCTGTTATGATAAAATAAGTAATTTTAACCAGTAAAATGTCAAGCACTCAAATATCAAACTAGATTTCTTCTATTTCCTTTTTTCTATTTTTTTTTTTAAATCTTCCATCAAAAAAAAAAGAAAGAAAGAAAGAAAAGAAAAAGAATCATTAAGCTTCAGAGTCACGGCCCCCGTCTCCCAAATACCTCCACTCCCACATTTAAAAAAAAAATAAAAACTACATTATTAAATTGTCTGCTAAATGCAGTACAAATCAATTTTTGGAGTTGAAGTGATGCTGGCTCTTTACAATAGGTCTGTCTCTCTCCCTCCATGATCTCCACTTTGAGACTGGAACAAATTGAGCAAATTGACCCGTAGCCATTAAACTGGCAGAAACACTAAAATAGTTCTTCTGTTAAAAGAACTGTCAATGTCTGTCGTGGTGTTGCTACTGGCAAGTTTCCACACTGTGAAACCATCAATGACTGCACACATGGGCACACACAAACACGCACGATAAAACACGGGAGGACAGCTGTCATTGTGGATGACAGTCACAAAAGATTGAGTGGTGGGAAAAAAAAAAAAAAAACACATTAAAAGCGAATCAACTCCAAACACATTTCAGCACTTTGTGCGTGTAAGAGCTTGTCCAAGTGCATATCTGTTTGTCTTTTAGCCTCAAAGTGAGAAAAAAAATTATATAAAGTGTGAAGATAAAGTGTGAAGGCAAGGTGAAAACTAGCGAGGCAGGTAGAGATGGAGAATGAATCAAAGAGACAGAAACAACAACATGAATGAACCATAAGGCACTTGGTGGAGTGGAAACCACCACCAACGCAACATCTCTTGCCAACTTGCATGGCTACCTCCCCTGGAAAAGTTCATGTTTCCTCTTCAGATTTTGACTTCTTGATTAAACAGCCTGTGAGGACAACACTTACACTCACAGCCAACCCCACGTTCCCGAAAGAAAACCTCTCCACCGCCATGAGTGCATCACAGCATCTTAGCTAGAACTACAAAAACAGAAATCATCAAATGACTAAATCTCAGACTCACATCAACTGAAAAATTTCCAAATACTTGAATTGACAAGGAGAAAGATCCCTAAGAGACACAAAATACACAGAATCAACTGAGCAGGAATGAAAACATTCTGAGTGAGAGCAGAAAAGAAAACAGCACAGAGCTGCCCTTGAGGACCAGTGGTTTAGAATGGGTACAACAAAACCATAATCTCTGTTATGACCCAGCTCATAAACCAGAACATAAGGTGGAGACTGACACCGGCGATTTATGAAACCTTGACTTCATTTTAAATTACTTAATAAGCTCAGCTGCAGCCTAAAGAGCATAAAGGCCAAGAAGTGGAGTCTCCCAAAGCCAAATTCAGCCAAGCCTTTATCCGAACCTCACCAGGTGCAGCCAATCTGCAATTAAACCCAGGAAACACCTGAAAACTACCGGCCTCTGCAAGAAGGAGTGTCAGAAATAAAGACAATATGTCACACATTCAGAATGAACAGCAGAGAAGGGGAAATGTGAAAAAATACAAGTGATGGAGAGAGTTAAGCAAAACAGGTGCAGAAGAATGGACGAACAAATCGATGTGGAAAGAAAAAGAACCAAATATTGTGGAACATAGAAATGTAATGAATAGATTACATGCTACACTTGCACAAGCAAACAGTGATGGATTAGGGATTCCAGGAAGGGTTTTAATTTAATGTATTGATAATCTTTAGCATCATTATTCTCAATTTGAACTGAGAACACTAAATTAAAACCATACTGTGACAAAAACAAAACAAAAAAGTGGGGGGTGGTGGTGGGGGGTTATACAGAGAAAGCACATGTGTGGGAGGATAAACTCAGGAATCCAAACCCGTGGACACTGGGTGGCCCACGTTGGCCCATTAACAGTCAAATCAAAAGCATTGACAGCTGGGTGCATCACTTGAACGAGGCCTCCAGGCTAAAGTACTGATGTGTCAGTGTGTGACTTTGGATGGATGCACCAGAGAAAAAAAATACTGAGAGCGAGAGCATACAAGGTTCTTCTTCTTCTTCTGCTCTTCAGCAGAGCAGAAGAAAAGAAAGATGCAAAGTAAGGCAGACCATGCAACCATGTGAGAAACAGAAAAGCTGCTCCAGACTTGGACATATGATGGTGCAGAAGCTACATCCATGTGATTCATCAGTACAAAAAATGATTTATAGTTTGTGTAAGATCAGCTCATTTGTCTGTGCTATTTGATGCATGAGACTTTCCACTGTCCTCTGGTGAATAGCTGTTCCTGAGGATAGCGATAGTTAGAACAGAGGTCAGAAGTTCAGACATGAATGGATGCATGTTCCCTTTGTGTTCTCTGCCTCTTTTCTTTTATTGTGAATAGAATCTGAGACCGAAACGTTATCTTGTATAGATATTTGAAGGCCTCTGTTCTTTTCTGGCCAAAATTGAACTAACTCAAAAACCTCGAAGGTTGAAATAAGGGCCTGCAAACACACACAGTGCATTTCTACTAGTCTTCTTTTTTTCTTCAGTTTCATTGCCAGTGACCTGAGACGGTAAAAGTTTTCTCCTCCACTTTCCCGACACATAACTCCCCTGCTGCAAACCAGACAGATGACGAAAGTGCCTCTCAGATTGAGGAACCTGGGACAAAACCTTTAGCCAATAGAAGATAACAGTCTAAAATGCAGCAGAAAGCCCCAGACAGAGCAGCAGTTTTGCCTTCAACAAGCAGCTGATGTCTCCCAGGCTTGAAAGTTCGCCCGGCTGGCTGAATAAAACATGGTGAATCAATAGCTATTTATACAGGCTGGGACTTGGGGGCTGGAACAATAAAATATCATCTCTTTCATCTACGCTGCAGTTTTGGTTTGCACATCGATGGCTGTTATTTTATAAGTCATAAATGGCTCTCTATATTTTTATGTGCTTTATGCGCTCCCCGTCTCTCGTCTTACCCACTCACTTTTCATTCATCTCTTTCTTTCCATATTGAGTAGTAGACCATCTTTCTCTCTCTCTTTCTGTCATTTATTACCCTTTACAGGGTATTTCCTCTTTCTGTCCACCCTTCTCTTTTTCCCTCCCTCCTGTTTCTCCACAATTTCCTTGTTTTTCTCACTATTCTTCTCTCTGTCTCTCTTTCTCCCTTTATAGTTGATGTACTTGGAATTGGTAGAGCCATAAAGCTCAGGTTGTTTTATTGGCCAATGAAAAGGCAGGCACGCAGCGGGGCAGTGCATCTTGGGTAATAGAGTGTGTGTCTTTGAGGGATAACTTACCAGAGGGAAAGTAGATGTATGTGTGAGTTAGAGTGTGAGATTGAATTAGTGGGTAGGGAAGGAGAAAGTGAGAAAGGCAAATGCATGATGAGGTAGAAACGGAAGGAAATGATCAAAGGAACAGGAGAAGGAAGAGCGAATGGTGAAAAATAGGACAGGAACACATAAATAGGGGTGGGTACCGAGGAAAACAGTGCAGCCACTGGCATTTATGAAAGATTCATTCATTCCAACATAGCTCACCTTTTGAAATTCCTAACTAACCCGAAATACTGATGAAGCTGCCACTATGAGGAGGTTATAGTTGACATTACTGTGCATTTACATTCACTGCTATACAGTCGGGGCAGATTGTTCAAAACTGTCCCAGAGTGAACACACCCTTTCAAACTTTTTAATTATAACTGAAAATTGTATTTATAGTTAGTGAATAACTTGATTATTCTTTATTGACTTTAAGAACAAATTTTTAAAATCAGCAACTTATTGGCATTTGAGATCTAACAGACTATTTGAAAAATACTTATTTAAGAGTTTTTAACATTAATATTACATTTTACTTTTTTTCTAAAACACACACGCTCGGCTGATTATGATGTCAAAGTATTTCTTTACAACTTGTTTCTAAAAACATTTTAAAGATTGTCTTATTTTAAATCCATCCATCCAGTTTCTCGGGGCCGGGTCACGGGGGAAGCAGCCTAACCAGAGAAGCCCAGACCTCCCTCTCCCCAACCACCTCCACCAGCTCATCCTGGGGGACCCCAAGGCCCCCAGGCCAGCCGAGAGATATAATCTCTCCAGCGTGTCCTGGGTCTGTCCCAGGGTCTCCTCCGTGAATCGCCACCTTATCATGATGGAGGGGTTTGTGTGTCCCAGTGATCCCAGGAGCTGTGTTGTCCGGGGGCTTGTCCCCCGGGTAGGGTCTCCCATGGCAAATTGTCTGGCCTCTCACCCAGGACCAAAGAGCGATTCAGAAGACCCCTATGGAAGAGCCACCAAGGGAACTGTTTACCCTGGCCGGGATAGGGTTACTGGGGCCCCACCCTGGAGCCAGGCCTGGGGAGGCAGCTCGAGGAAGAGCATCTGGTGACTGGGCATTAGCCTGTAGTGCCCGGCTGGGCGCAGCCCGAAGAGAAGACATGGGCCTGCCCTCCTGTAGGCCCACCACCCGGAAGAGGCGTCGTAGGGGTCGGGTGCAATGTGTGTTGGGCGGTGGCCCTGGTGGACCAATCCCCAGCTATCGAGATTGGTTTCATTCTCTGAAACTTTGTACCTGTGCAGGTGTTCGTGTGTGTGTGCATAAACTCAGAAGACTGATGCTGCTGAGTACTAACAGCCACAGCTTACACCCAGTAATCAAACCTACTACAGCTGCAGTGTGTGTGTGTGTATTTTGGAACCGTAGCCAAGTTTTTTTCAGAAAAAAAAAGGATGTTTATTGTGTAATCTAGAACGCTTTTAAAATTCAGTTTTGTCATTTTCCATTTTTGTCGTCTGTGCTCCTGTTTGTTTTATTAGAAAATATGCAGTGGCTTCACTCTTCACTATCTCAGTGTCAGTGTTCTCTGTCTTGTTGAATAAAGTACGGCCTATGTAAGGTATTAGTTCTTTCTGCCCTGCTGTATTCACTTTAATGGAATTTCACATTGTCTACCTCTCTATTTGTATTTTGTATAAATGAATAAAGCTGATTTAATCTACTCCTGTAACTTTCTCTTTTTTTGGTACTGTCAGGAACAATTTACTTGGACATCACTGGTTTCTCCCATCTGGCAAGCCTGGATCAATCTCCCCCGCCACTGTTTTATGTTAAAATTTATTTCTACAGATCCGTGGACTGAAGCTATAAATCTTTGTATTTTATCTACACTGCAGAGTCGCACATTAACAAACATTTTTATGGCGATGTACCTGTTTTTGCCATTTGCTCAGTCTTTTGCATCACTGTTGTAGGAACCATGAGGAACGCACTAGATCCAGTCAGTCATGTGTCACCTCCTCCTCCTAGGACATGAAAGGCCACATCCTGCATCTGTAACATGACATCTTTTACCGGACGGACAAAGCCAAGCGTGCTCCTCATTACTCTGACTTTAGATGCAGAGGTCTGCTCCAACCTCTCCGCTCCAAGAGGTCTCCCAACTGTTCCACACTCCAACTTTAAAACCAGAAGCGATTGTGCTTTTGAGGTGGTGGTTATCAAGCCTATCAAGTCGGCCAAGTGTGTGTGTGTGTGTGTGTGTGTATGTGTGTGTGTGTGTGTGTGTGTGTGTGTGTGTGTGTGTGTGTGTGTGTGTGTGTGTGTGTGTGTTGGAACAAATGCCTGACCATATAGTTGATTATGTGTCTATATGTGGCTTTTATTCAAACTGTGAAGAACTTTGTAACTCCATGTATTGAAAAGTGCCATACAAATGAAGTTATTATTATTATTAAACAAATTAAAATACTTTAGGAATACTATAAACAAGAGGGCTCATCTCATGCACCACCATCCTGAGATAACAGTAATAGTTCAGTGTGAATTTCTGTCTTTGTATATGTGATTTTTAACAGTTTATCACAGTTTATTTCTGTGCCATCAGAAACAGATTCTATGTAACTGCCAACTTGACCCGATTCAATCGCAGGCTGAAATCAGCTGAAACAGGAAAACGTTTACAAACCCTACAAGGAAAGAAAAGCATCCAGGCGAGAGACCTTCTGGATGTGAATTTATAACACGAAGAGGTTTAATAAGATTTTTCTGTGGTTGTAATAGACTGAAGCTTCAAAAAAGTCTCTCGTCTTCCTCTTACCATGCAACTTGACACCTCCTGCCTCAGCCTGTAAGTTAGGAGGCACCCACTGTTTTAAGATTCAGCAGCTCTGCTTTTAGAAGTTTCCGTTTGGGACCTTCTTCTCCAGCTCATGACTTTATGTTGTCAAGACATTCTGGGTCACGACACATACAGAGGCGATACAAACGTGAATACAAAGACTGACACGTGCACAAAGATGTACACATCCAAAGATTCATATAGATGCAAAAATCCACAAATTAATGCCTGCGCACGCGCGCATATGCACACACACACACACACACACACACATACAGACAAACAAATCCTAATACTTGTGCATAAATAAAAACACAAATGGGAATGAGATGTTTGCTGTTTTCATTGTCCTACTTTTCTATTGTGCCCAAATAGATAAACTAACTGGAGACAGAAATATCTACAGACAATAGTCCGATAATATTTCCTAGCTGTGTTATCTCTATTTTTGTCACTGGCTCTTGATAACACAAGTGAGAGAGAGAAAGATAAGAAGGACAGAACAAGCCCAGAGCAAAATATAGCTTGATAAATTTTCTATTTAGCAGTTCTCAATAAATAAATATACATGAGAGGTAAACAGCAGACTGACAATACAGTAAATGAGCTGAAGTATTAATCACTAACAAAGGTCTCGATGGCTCAATCAGTCGAGAGGCAGGAAGCAAGTGTGAAAAGTTCTGGGAATATATAATTCAATAAACGACGGGACACAGCAGCCTTGAAATATTCTCTTATCCTCTCATTTGTCGACCTAAGGTTCACATGAAAATCAATACTACCAGCTCTACAAAAGCATCAAAGAGCAGAAATTCGGTGCACTCTGGAAGAAGCAATCAGAGATGGAGCATTAAAAATCAGCCAGTGGTGACAGGCTGACAGGAAATGGCCTGAATCGGCATCCTGCTAATGCTTGTCTGACAGCCACACAGCAACTTCCCGCCAGCTGAGATAAGTGACAGAGCGAGCACTCTCCCACTAGATGTTAATGTCGACAACAAACGCTTCTTCTGCTCTTATTCCTACATTAAAAATCATTTGCTGACAAGATATTCACCACAGATTGACAGCGATTTATGACTGAGATGTGAAATGTGTCGTGTGTTTGTGCAAGAAATTTTTTTTTTTTTGAAACACCAAGAAGTTATAACTCTGAAAAACAGACTCATGATGAGCTCATCTTTCCCCCCCTATGTTTTTAATTTGGCTTTTGTTCCTCCAGATCAGAGGTGGGCAATTAATTTTCCCAAGAGGCCACATGAGAAACTAGGGCTGCTGTGAAGGGCCTCATCAATAAGCTGAACTCAGATCTGTTCAATGTTAATTTTCTCTCTTTGTAAACTGCTACCAATAAGAATAGATGTTACAATTAGGCAATGAAAATGTGAAATAGGCATAGTAAAAAATGCCAAGATTTTAATCACTATTTAATCAACATTCCCAAAAACAATTCTAAATAAAATGTGCATGTTTTGGCACATTTTAAAAGACTTAACTTTATACAAAGTGCTATTGCTATTTTGTTTGTAGTTTAATTATTTCATCTGCAGTTTTTCAGTTATTTTGTCATTTAAAGTGAGAAAAATCCAGTCTGTTTAGGGCTTGAATAAGAGCATTACTGCAGTCACATCAACAGCAAATGCTTTCCATTATGCACCTTAGAGCTGTGGAATGTCCTTGCTTTTGTTCACATAAAACTCTCGAATTGTTGCTCTCAGCTCCCATCCTCTTTAGTACTTTGCTCAGGCTGAGCCACCTGACAGCTGTGTGGTAGCCTAGGTCAACTGAAGCTCTACATTTCCTGCAATGTCCTTGATCCACCTTGTTACGGTTCAAGGGGCACATTCTCAAATGCTTCTTATGTCTCAGGGCAGATGAACATGAACTCCCCATCAGAGAATGGCTTACTGTGTTTTTTTTTAATTTTGTGGGAAAATCTCAAAGCTGGTCTTGACTGCTTGATTCCAGGATGTGTAAAGCTTGGTAAAAATGCCTTGTTGCTTTTGCAACTTTGCTAGCAAAGGTTCAGATACCATTCTCTGAGTCTCATTATGGCAATTCAAACTTAATTTTTCCAACATTGCAATCTGCTCTCCACAAACTAAGCACATGACTTTACACACATGCACATTTTAAAAAAAAGAAATAAAATAAATAGCAGTTTTCTTCAAAATAATAATAAGCAATAAAGTTGTATTGTGAGTTCGTACAAGAATCACAAAAATCAGTAAGCCATTTTCTGATATGGAGTATACACTATATTGCCATGTTGGAACAGGAAGGGGCCATCCCCAAACTGTTCCCACAAAGTTGGGAGCATCAAATTGTCCCAAATGTCTTGGTATGCTGAAGCATTAAGAGTTCCTTTCACTGGAACTAAGGGGCCGAGCCCAACTCCTGAAAAACACCCCCATCAGATTGGCAGATGGAGAAGTGTGATTCATCCCTCCAGAGAATTCGTCTCCACTGCTCTAGAGTCCAGTGGCGGCGTGCTTTACACCACTGCATCCAACACTTTGCATTGAGCTTGGTGATGTAAGGCTTGGATGCAGCTGCTCAGCCATGGAAACCCATTCATGAAGCTCTCACTGTTCTTGAGCTGATCTGAAGGCCACATGAAGGCTGGAGGTCTGTAGTGATTGACTGCAGAAAGTTGGTGACCTCTGTGCACTATGACCCTCAGCATCCGCTGACCCCATTCTGTGATTTTTACGTGGCCTACCACTTCATGGCTGAGTTGCTGTCATTCCCAATCGCTTCCACTTTGTTATGATAGCCCTAACAGCTGACTGTGGAATATTTATTATTGAGGAAATTTCACGATGGGGCTTGTTGCACAGGTATCATCCTATCACGGTACCACGCTAGAATTCACTCCTGAGAGTGACCCATTCTTTCTCTGACGTCTGTAGAAGCAGTCTGCATGCCTAGGTGCTTGGTTTACACACCTGTGGACATGGAAGTGACTGGAACACCTGGATTGAATTATTTGGATGGGTGAGTGAATACTTTTGGCAATATGATGTATCAAAGAGTGTTTGATTCAAACGTATTTACATTTGGATCCTAATTTCCCATTGACCTCACGTGGGCTGGTAAGGAACAACCAGAGGTCTACGTCTAGCCCGGGGGTCGTGCCATACCCAGGTCTTGTCTATATTAACATTAACATTAACTTGCTATATGCTAATGAATTGTTTTTCATTACCAAAAGAATGACTATCAATAATAAAATGAATACTATTGCATCTCTTCAATAAATGTAATGTGATCACTGTAGATTTTAACCAACGCTCTTACAATAAAATTAATAAACATTACAGAGGTGAGCCGAGCCCTGAGGTAATATGCAAGATAAGCAAAATATTAGCAAATGAGAATGACATTTTGATAGGTACAGGAGCCAAAGGAGTTGTAACTGCCAACTGAGAAGCTGGTTTGATTTGACTTGTGGGGTTCTCAGGAAGAATGTGATTGGCTAGAGAAATGGGACTGGAGCCCCGATTGGCTGTACATCAGGAAGCTGTTAGTGCTTGAGAGATTAGAGGGCTGCACATAATCCTGTGTGGGATGGGGGATGGATAATCCTCTCTGACTATTACCCCCTTGTGCAAGTCCCGTGCGTGTGTGTGTGTGTGTGTGTGTGTGTGTGTGTGTGTGTGTGTGTGTGTGTGTGTGTGTGTGTGTGTGTGTGTGTGTGTGTGTGTGTGTGTGTGTGTGAGAGATTGTATGACTGTGTGTGTTTGTGTTACTGCAACTAAATATATAATCCTCTTCTTTTTGACTACAGGCAGACAGATTAGCGTCATCTTGCTTCACGGAGTTAAAACACATTTTTATAGATCTATATTCACTGACACTCATTTATGTCATATGTATTTTTTTCTGATATATATTTTTTATTGTTTATAAAGTGCTGTGCAAACGTTTGAGGAACTTAATTTATTAGATTGTTAATGATCACCTAATACCATCTCACTGTGATTGTGATCCCAAACATATAGCATACAAGATCCTCAAAAACCAAAAGAAGAAAATGCTCTGATATGAACATTGTGAAGCAAGTCTGAAGATCATTTGGGATGGCTTAAATCTGCCGAAGAGGAACTGTGGCATGTTCTCCATTTGTGCTTTAACAAAAACGTATGTGCAAGTATGCTGCGAAGGAGCTGGGGCAGGTTTAAAGAAGGATGGTCACACAAATTATTAATTTAATTTATTCTTTTTCTGTTTTGTTTTTTTTTTTAATAAACTTCATGAATGAATTGAAATATGCATGGAATTAGACTTGAAATCACACCCATTTCCATTGTACCACGTATAATTTTCTTTATCTTTTGTTATGCAGTCAAATAATCCTTAACATTATTCATTTACTTAGTTTTACTAACTCACTATTGTCCCCAATGATGCTAAATATATATTTAAAAAATTGACTTGGCTACACCAGTTTGTACACAAAATATCATGAAGCTAAAATAGAGCAGAAAACTGCAGTGGCTCAAATAGACCAACTACAAAATGGAGAGACATCTGTAAGCTGAAATGTGGAACACAGTAGGGCAGTAACAGTGTTAAGTTTAAATGCTTTAAAAGCTGAAAAAATGGGAGGAGTAGGAAACAAAACAATGATAAAAATGAACCATCTAGGGTGCATTCTTCTGCAAAGTAACAGCTTAGCATCATTTTTGTAAGTGTCTCGGTCTAACTTGGACGTGTGTGGGACATGTGAGTGTCTCCCAGTGTGGGAGAGTTTCTGCAGCAGCGGATATCTGAACGCCGTTAGCGTCAGTCATCCTGCTTAAGGTGGCCATAAAATGTGCAGATAAGTTGAGGCTCCAGTGAAGTAGTTTCTGGAAATAGAGAGCCGTGATAAACTGCAGTCTGTGCTGTTGGTAGCTTGTTTAAAGTATTATCATTTTTTCATTTTGAATGCAATATTAATTTTTTGGTTATTATCAACACTAGCATATTGTGACCCTCCTTTAGGCCCACCACACATTGGAGGTGCTGCAGGGGTCGGGTGCAATGTGTCTCGGGTGGCAGGCAAGGGTGGAGGCCCTGGCGGCCCAATCCCAGCTATTGAGACTGTCTTTTGGAACATGGAACATCACAGCTTCCCTGCACATTTGGGCCAGGGAACAGTTCCTGACTGTTGTTTGTTCTAATGTGCCGAATGACATTTCATAGTACCCAGCCTTCACTGAGTCGCTGGGTGGGGTGCTTGAGGGTGCTCCATCTGGTGACTCCATCATCTTATTGGGAGCCTTCAACGGCCACGTGGACAACGGCACCGAGAATTGGAGGGGTGTGATTGGGAGGCACAGTCTGCCTTATCTGAACACAAGTGGTGTCCTGTTAGTGGACTTCTGCGCAACTGTCAGGCGCTCAGGAGGGGAAAGCACTGCTCTACTCATACAGTGTGGGTGCATCTCTAAGTCTGAGGCCATGGTCCTCAGCCAGAAAAGGGTGGAGTGCCCACTCAAAGTCAGGGACAAGTTACTGCCCCAAGTGGATGTGTTTAAGTATCTCAGAGTCTTGCTCACGAGTGAGGGGAGAGGTGAGTGGGAGATTGACAGATTCATTGGGGCTGCGGCTGCAGTGATGTGGATGCTGCACTGGTCTGTCCCGGTGAAGAGAGAGCTGAGCGTAAAAGCGAAGCAGTCGATTTACTGGCTAATTTACAGCCCTACGGTCGCCTATGGTTACTGTACAAGCATTTGGTAGTGACCAAAAGAATGAGATGGCAAATACAAGTGGCAGAAATGAGCTTCCTCTGAAGGGTGGTCTGGAAATGCCTCAGTGTTCCCGCGGATAGGCTGGAGGAGGTGGATAGGGAGAGGGAGGGTCTGGGTTTCTCTGCTTGGGCTGCTGCCTCCGCGATCTGGCCCCGGATAAGCGGAAGAAAATGGATGGATGGATGGATGGATGGATGGATGGATGGATGGATGGATGGATGGAAGGAAGGAAGGAATATCGTGACACCTCTAATTACCCATTTACACATTGCTATGAATAGCTTTAACTGTACTATTTATAGGACATATGTACATGAAAATAAGTGGAAGAGGAAGGATGGATGGATAATAATAAAATTACAAACTTTGTAAATAACCTCAGCCTAATAAGATTATAAATGTATAAAGGCAGCGGTTCTGTCTAAGGTTTTTCTCCTCTTCCAGCAAAGTTTACTGTTTTACATATAATTACAGTAACTTTGGTTTTGGGACATTTGCTTTCATTTCTCTTGGATGTGCTGCAAGTATTAAGGAGCACTTGTACAGTAATACGGCCCGTATGATATACTTAAAGGGGTTTACTGTGTCTCCTGATGTTAATGTGTTGTTTTGCTCAGTCTTGATGTTAAAGTTTTTTGGATCATTTTCTACTACGGTTTTGACATGATGACAAAATTATTCCACTGGCTTTGGAGCTCAATGACCCCCCCCCGTATTTCTAATGCAGTTCTTTTTAGAACTCTGCAGTTCAAGCTGTTGTTGAATATTTTGAATAGATAAACTTACAAAAACTTTTACAAAGCTCATAATCCCAGTCTTCCAATAAATATAACACTGCTTTGCCAATTACTATAAAAAAACAAAAAAATTATTTTCTAAGAATATAGAAGTAGTTAAAGACTCCACCACATCACGTGACTTCACTGATTAGAGTCATTAATAGAGTTCAACTGCATAAGTCTATGCAGTTATTATTTGGAAAATTAGTATGTATCATGATTTTTTTTGTATTGTATTGATACAGGGCCACCAAATATCTATATTTTATTAAATCAATTAAATACTCTGGGAATACTATAAACTAAAGGGTTCATCTTATGCACCACCATCCTAAGATAACATTAGCTGAGCAAACTTACATTAAATCTGGTCTACCAAAGAACTATCCAACACCGGACACACTTAGTTTGACAAAGCTACGTCCTAATTCAGAGCAAGCTAATAGCTCAGTCGCACAAGTAAAAATAAATAAATAAATAAAATAAATAGGACAGATGCACAGAGGTTGCATCTACAATAATCTGGTGGCTGAGTTGAATTTTTCCACATTCTGTGACGGACTGCAACTTGTGGTGATGCACACTCATGACCACTTTCGACTGCAAGGCAATTGCACAGGTCGCATTCAACGATTTATCACAGCTAATTGCTGTATTATCAGAAACAGATTACAAGAACTTGGCAACTCGGCCCCATTCAAACTCACACTGATAGCAGACTGATTCGGTCTTAAGGCAACATTTATGGCTGGTTTTAGTGACAGTGTTGATATGCTTAAAAATCTAATTTTGCAGCAAAAATACAACTGAATTTAAGATAATTTTATCTTATTGGATGAAACAGATCCTGACAAAGTTTAACTTTGAGGACATAATTTCCATTTGAAAAAATTTGATAAATCTCAATATATGTTACTGCAATACTCAGCATATTGCAGAATGTTAAAAATCACAATAATATCATGATAAAGTATTGTGTAATACTGTATCATGGGGAGTCTGGTGATTTCCACCTCTACTGAACACCAATATGAAATAATAAATATTTCAAATACACGCGTGCAAAAGAAAAGAGGAGCCGCACTGTGATGGTGAAGGGCACAGAGACTGACAAAGGCGTAAGTGATACTAGGCCATACCCCTGCAGACCAGACAGGCAGTGTGACACAGTAAATGGGGTCATTAGCTTAAGGACTTGAAAGCTACACTAAATATAGCCCATTATTGACAAAAAAAGAAAAACAATACAGAGAAAGGAGAAAGTTAAAACACGAGATGGATAGATGTTAACGGTTAAGGCGACATTGCTTCTTTAGCATTCATGCCTTGATTCTGGTTTTGTTTACATGGTGAAAGTGAGGAGAAAAAAAAAATCAAGATCCACATAGTGATGCTTGTTCATTTTGATTTCTGTCATCTTTCTTTCTCCCTTCCTTCTCATATGTCTCCCCGTCTGAAATACTTTCGATCTCATGGAAAAAGAAAAATACTAGGAGGCCTCTGGGCATTTATGTGCGTGGCCAGTTTGTCTTAACCTGTCTCTTTATCCACTATATTAAACACACACTCCTGCAGAAGTCATAACTCAAAGTCTAGAATTATTATGCAACTGTGATTTCAATTAATTCTGCTGCAAAAAGAACAGATTGTTCCTTTATTGCTGTGGCATTTCCTCTGCAAAATCTTTAACAAAGTTGATTTACAGATACGATTCATTTATATCAGAATATTGATATTTCTTGCTTGAATTTGCTTAAAAGCCTTAGATAGTGCGTTATCACGCCATAGATACTGCAAGTAGATACCCCTCTTCTCAGATCTGGGTGGCTCAGTAGGAGGTCACTGTCACTTCAATGAAAGATGGCGGTGGCACAGACAACACATATGAATATTTGCTGGATTAATGACAAAACCTATAGGTGATGGGGTTTTCTGCACTTTCACACAGGAGGTCCGTGCCTTGTGTGTAATAGTTAATTTTAGACTTACTTTTACCTTTCATCCATTGCTTGGTTAGTTTCACAAAAACATGATGGTTAAACATGGGTTAAATGTCAAAAACCATGTTTTTCGCACTTAAGTGAGGAAAAAAAAAACATGACACTGACATCATAGCGGAGTGGCAGGTCTGGCACAGGCTTTGGTGTGATACTGGAGTGGGTGATACCGATGGAGACTTTGCATGCACTTATCCAAATGGCATCAATGGGTCAGTAATCAGGGTTAGTTTATCAATTACCAGAATGGATTTTTTAGAAGTTGCAGTTTGCCCAGTCTTAGAATGACTATCTGAGGGATGGCAGGTGTTAGCGTTCAATTACCGGGATGATAACCTTGCTTGCACTGTTAGATTGTTGAGGTTACTTAGGTGAGATGAGCCACTTCTGTTCCTTGGTAAACAGTAAAGAGAATCAATACCAAGATCCTCTCATACAACTGCTGCTCTGCAAATGAGAATGAATCATTTTATTGCTCAGAAACCAGCAATATGGGGAGAGAATATTACTATACTATATGTCAGCTGTATCTAGAGAAATCAGCAGCTTGGAACAGAGTAACTAACTGAATTAAATGTCAGACTGGTTGCCAGTGGTTATTTTTGTGATTGATTAAAACCTCTACCTAAAGAGAGTGAGAAAGTAAAGTTGTTTGCACACAGGACCAGACAAGAATAACTACATACTGTACTAGTCACCAATTTCTTTGGTGTGTTGGATTAAACAACGCAGAGGTTTGTCAGGAAAACATTCATATTTGTCCCCAAATCTTGTGGCCAGATTTTAGGAATCTGAAATACATCACTGCGTGGAAATAGACACACACACTATATTTACTGTTGTATTTAAAAGAATGCATAATGAGGTGCTCTGTGGTTAAATATAGGAATGAATCATTTTTCAGCTAATATTTCATTTCAATTAAATCTTATATATATAGCATCAAATCACAACATCAGTCACCCCAAGGCTCTTTATAGTGTAAGGTAAAGACCCTACAATAATATGAGGTGCATGACATTATTGTTTAAGAAATGGAACAGACTGGGGTACAAACCATATTCGCTTTAATTATCCATATACCTGAAGCATTTCCCCGAGAGGTTATAATGCACAACACAACCTGTACCTTCACTACCGACTTTGAACAATCTTTATACCCATCCCACACATCATAATGTAAACATTAAACAATTATTTACATTAATTTCTGATGTGACAAGACTTTATATGTTTACAGGTTTACACGTCAAAAAAGAATCCATATACAGTATCAGAAACAAACAGAGTCCATTTGAAAATAAAATAATAAAAATTCCTAATTTACAGGTTGGATTTCTTATATTAGGCTGAAACATAAAAAGGTCTCATTTGCTAGTTGGCCAAACTAAATCAGTAATACTGGGATTTGCTACTCTGCTTGATTCTAATCAATGTTAGCACCAGCATCTGTTTAGCAAGCAGGGGTTCAGAAATAACTCTGCAGAGACCAGCAGGGAGGTGAGGACTCGCAGAGAGGACCAGTGATGCTTGAATGGTCTGATGAGGCAATCAAAGAAGGGATTGACAGGGTCATGATCTGTATGTGTGCAAGTGTGTTCTTCAGTGCATCTCTGCTCTCAGTTCAGTCACCATTAATAACTGTGTATTATCTGAGGTCTGAGGCCTGGTAAAGTTGCAGGGAAAATATAGATTCATATTAACCAGTCAGAGTGGAAGCCCTCAGTTGTACGTTCACCTGGATTTATTTTTTAAGGTATTAAACGGGACGGTTCTTATGCCTCATTCTTTTCATGCCCAGCTGAACATAAACAAGACCCATCACTGATGGGGATATCCTCGCACCATTAATGAAAATATAAAATAAATTCAGAAGTCTGAACAACATTGGAGTCCAATTTCATAGCAGAAAATCCTTCAGCAGACATCTTATTACCTTCTGCAAAACTATTTTGCATGAAGTTGGAGGCCTTGCCCTAAACTCTTATCCAAATACTTTTAGCCACCCCTGGGTTAGTAAAGATATAATACATATTCATACATATTTAAGTGCCTTGAGGCGGCTGTTGTGATTTGGTGCTATATAAATAAAATTTAATTGAATATTCAAGCAAACATATGCTTTCAATCTTAACCAAACTCATTAAATAAGCAACCATGCACAAAACATGAATCATGCTGTTTACATTTGAGGAATAATGCTGAGCAGTAGGTATGGCTTTAATATTGTTCAATGATGAGTCAGTCTGTACTATGTACGGACATGAGTCATCCTGGACCAACATGTTAGGCAATGCTCAGCCAATCAGAAGCTGGCATCACAGGATAATCAATAAGGCTGCAGCCTGGAACTGATGTTACTATAAATGACTAAAAAGACTAAAAGACTGACTCTTTACCTAGAAATTTGGGAATCCCCACTTTCTTCATTTCAATCAATAACTGTCAGTTAGGTATGGCCAATCACAGCGCAATATGATCACATGATTAGGCTTAGCCAATCAGGCATGAGAAAGAGGCTGCATCTCATTAGCACATATTATCATAGCATTAGCAGCCTGAAATTCTCCACGTTGTTTACTAAACATCCAAGAATATGAATACTGTGTTGCACATCTTGAGGAGTAAAGAACACAAATGCCAAATTTCATGGCTTAACTCCTTGTGTTTTTGGAGTCCACAGAAAGGTAAAACCTCTGGATAATATCCAACAATAACCACTCGTTTTATATGGGCGGGAGGATAAAAATGAAAATCCATCAAGAGTACTCTGAGTCACAGCACTGCTATCCCTTTCAAAAACCCACAACATAGATTTAACAGTTTATCGGCCAATACTGGCAATTCCAACATTTAAACTAATTGCAGCAAAATTCAAACTGCCTGAGATCTACTCACCAAACTGAGTACCAATTAAGATTCACCATGCCAATTTAAGAATATCACTGTATAAAGAAAAATGCTCTAAACTGCTCTAAACTTCTGTGTGAGAAAGAAAAGTCCTTAAACCACTTTGTTCACTTGCTCACAAACTGCTTTGTTTTTTATTGCGCTGAAAAAAAAAATAGTTACATAAAATAAATTCATGTGATGTTTGTAGTGTTTAGCCCAGGGGGTTGGAAAGACTGATGAAAATGATAAATGTCAGCTCATACAAACATACTGATTATACAGATCACACTTTTTCACAGGACAGCGTAGAATCCTGTGAAAACTTTCATTTTCACTTGACTGTACATCAGTAAAGATTTTCTTCTTGAATATTTTATTTATCAAGGTCCAATGAGTAATTTAAATCTTCTTTTAATTTTTCTGAGCCGTATATAACAATAAATGATATACTATGTTTTTCTCTCTCTCTCTTCTGCCTGACCTGCAACCAAACATTACTCTTCTCTCTGCATTACATTTTCCCCAGACGACATTCTCATTTTCTCAAATGAACGGAGCACCAGAGGGAGTGGGGGGAAGAGTGGGGGATCCCTTTAGATCTTAAGCAGATGTGTCCTTTAATCCTGTAATTAGCTGCAATTACGGTAATAGATACAAGAGATGGAGTGATCATATTTGCACACTGATTAATTTCTGTAATCTTGCTATATGGTGAATAGTGTGTCTTTTGGTCAGATTTTTACTTGCTCACTGAATGTTTTATCTCCTCTCTCACTTCTGCCTTCTTTCTTCCCGTTCTCCTTATCTCGCCTCACCATTCCCCACCTCCACAAATCTACCCTGAGCCCACCCCCCAGTCTTTCTCCACACTCCTCACTCTCCTCTTTGTCCTAGGTGTAATTCATCTGGTTTCCATCCTGAAAAGGACGTGGGGGGGGGGAAGGAACACACAAGAGACAACAGAGCAGAATAGGACACAACAAGAGCCCCTTTAGATGTTGCAGATGATGCCTTTAATCCTGTCAATAGCTGCAATTATAGTAATTATCTCTAATAGCAGCGCATTATGTTGAGGCTCTGATATGTTTAACAGATGATGCAGAGTCGTGCCGCCTCTGCCAGGCAGAGAGGGCAGAGAGCTTAGATTGATATTAATGAAATCAACACCAAACAAGGTGAAACGGATGATAGTCCCACTGAGGTTTATAGACTGTTGAGTTTTGCTTTGTTTTTTCAGGCTCTGGGTTGAGGTCTAATGGAGGTCTCAGACATGGTGCTGAGGGTTCTTTGTACTCTGTAGAACAAGAGACTTGAGATTGTTGTTAGGCAGTATAAGGAGCTCAAAAAAAAAAAACAGAGATGATAACATGTTAGGAAGATGCTGCCAAAATAACATTTGTCTTCTGTGTTACAATATGTGCGAATTTGAAAAATAAGTGGAAAAATGGGCAGCTAAAATATACAGTATACAAACTACTGATCTAAACTGCAGTACCCTTGCTCTAGTGTTTAGTGTATAGTTAATGTTAACAGATATCTACAGCCCACTGTTTCTGACTTGTGCAGAAAATGTCTAACCTTCTTTGCCAAATGAGCAGTAATTGTAGTCTCAGGTTTAAGAGACTCACACAAACGCCAGTGTGTGTGTGTGTGTGTGTGTGTGTGTGTGTGTGTGTGTGTGTGTGTGTGTGTGTGTCTGTGTGTGTCTGTGGCAAAACAACCCTCCTCAAAACTTAATCTATGGATAAACTAAGCATTTCCTGATGAATCTATAGTCTCCACTACTAATTTAATGTCTGAATAAAAAATGACATTCATTTTTGTATATCATCATCATCTCAATTATGGTCAAGGAGACAATAAATCAGGATACTTTAGTTTTTACCGTGAGCAGTCAGTGTCCCTCCCCTCTCATATCATTTTCAAAAAAAACAAGACTGTCATGGCCAAAACACTTGCAGTGTTTAAATGTGGGACTTTAGTGACGGGTGGGTTATGCCACAGTGGTTACATCCATCCTTAATACACAGTCTATGACTTGCACACATGAATGTTTTTCAGACTGTTTGCATACACTTAATGTATACATTCAGAGACTAATTGGTACTGAATCTTTTCTAGTGCTCGAGTTTATTCAGGAGCATCCATTCTTTTTCTTGGTGCCTCGTTCTCTCACGCTCTTTCAGACGCACACACAATAACAGCCCTTCCAGGTCGTGATGTGTGGTAGATCCTTGATGCAGTGATATAAGAGGCAGGCAGCAGACCAAGAACAGGTCAATAATTCATTAGATAGAGGGCTCAACTCAACTTCAACCCAAATAAACCGTCTACAAGCACACACACACGCACACACACACCTCTCTTTCTATCTCACTCACTCCCAAACATTGTCTAAAAATACTGTCGAGCGATAAGTCACTCTTCCAGCTTCTCTCCCAAGCTCAAACTTTCTCTCTCCATAATAATTTACATTTAATTTTGAATTGATGCTCATAACCATTCACGGATGAAACTATATTTGATACTAATGTCGACTGCCAATAGTGTGCTAGATTACATATGATTACAAAAAACAAAACAAAACACTGCTCCTTTGTGTCCTGTGTTTCACCTTGTTTTAAAAGAAGAAAAAGCATCTAACTCCAAGGTTTTCTTTAAATCCCTGCATGCTGTTGTCCTCTATGACACTTGGGGGCTGAAGAAATAAATATATAGAGGACGTACAAGGCACAGCGGTGTGGTGGTTAGCACCATCGCCTCACAGCAACAAAGTCCTGGGTTGGAATGCACCGACCATCTGGGGCCTTTCAGCAGCGTTTGCATGTTCTCCCGTTGCCTGTGTGGATTCTCTCTGGACACTCTGGCTTCCTGCCACAGGCCAAAGACATGCATGCTAGGTTACCTGGTGATTCTAAATTAGCCAAAAAGGTCCAAAAGCCATAAACATAAATGTGAGTGTGAATGATTGTTTGTCTCTCTGTTAGCCCTGTGATAGGTAATAGACTTCAGACCAACTGCGACCCTGAATTGGTAAAAAATAAAAGAAAACGGATGTATGTATAATATACATTCTGTACATACACTGTATGCACCTATAGGCCCAAAGCTTTATTTGGGGCTTGGCTTAAAGGATAAGCGCACCACTTTTTTACTGGTTTTTGGATTACTTAAATTATGTATTATTTTGATATAGATGATTTACATTCATTTCAACCATCTTTGCATCATTATACATTTTTAACAAGCAATTTTGTTCATCTGAATTGAACCATCTGTGACGAAAATGTAAAAACCCCGCCCCCTGTTGATGACGTATTAGCATTTATTCCACAGTGGGTCTGCAATATATTAAGTGTTCAGATGCAAAACCCTCTAAATCTGCCTGGATACTTTTCTTTTAAAAGAGCTTTTTTAAAAAAAAATCTATTTCACAAATATGAGACTATGATAAAAAGGTTTCTACACAGATTCACACAGTACAGCCGCAACAGCACAAAATGGCAGCACTCTTATTTCAACAATAACAGAACGGACAAGGGGGGGCTGTGACCGGCGTCACACGCATGCAGGTAGACGCCGAGGCACTGACCCCCCCGGCCTGCTCCGCCGCCTGCCCCGTGTGAGAGACCCTGTCCAGCGAGTACGCTCGGCAGCAAGTAATGATCCTTCCGCAGGTTCACCAACGGAAACCTCATTAGGACTTTTACTTCCTGCAGCTGCGTTTACAATCTGATCACTGCCAACAAAGCCAGTTGCAGTGCTGAAACCTATGGCTGAAACTACTTTAAGTCACATGATCCGACCTCGCATTCTGATTGGGTCTAAAGATGTAGAGGCTTTTGCTGACAATGGGAAATGGCATCTAGAGGCTTTTGACAGCAGATCAATAAGATTATCAATTCAGACTAGACAGAGACGGCTATTTAGTGGGTTATGACATGGAATGATTTGATTGGTGTATAGTACGTGTAGAAAGAATTATAAAGCTACAGAAAATTAATTCTGAGTGTGTTTGTAACTTCATTTTTAAGATACACTAATTTTTATAAACTGTATGAAAAAATGCCTATTGTCCAAAAAGACAGCATGTGCATCAAAATGAACTATTTCCAATAGTGTAATCAAAGTTCTAAGTGTCCCAGAAAGTTATACAGGAAGGCATAAACTCAAACATTAATTTTCAATAGCACCAGTGGAGCTCTACCAGACCTTGGAGAAAAGAATTAGTTTCCCAGCAAATGACATCACTTCCTGTTGTTGCAGTTCGTGGCTCAGGAACCCACATACTGTAATAGTTCATGCTGACAACGTGATGATGGATACTCCAACATAGGAAGTGCTGCTAGCAGCTATTTAGATGGATGAAGCACCTGGATTATAATGTCCTGTTAGAGGAAGGATACAGCGCTCTGGGACACTTCTTCTGGCATTTAAAAAAAATGGGAGCACGGGCGCTCCAGTCGCTATTAACTTCTAAGCCGTTTTCATTGTTATATTATTGAAAAAATGTGATGACAGATTCTGCAATAGTAATTTTATCAATTTCACATGACACATAAATTATAATTGATTACAAACCAATGATGTAAAGTGCATCCTCTGAACCCACTTGGCTAAAATTGCCTCGTCTTTCTGCTCCTCTTCCTCACCAGAACGTGAAGCGACACTACCAGCATCTGAGCTACTCTCCTCCCACCGCGTAACTTTGCAGTCCTCTCGCTCGTCCTCCATTAAATCAACACAATTGCAAGATTCAGTATCATGCGAAGAACTGTCAATAGAATTGACAAATCTCAATCTGAACAGCTGTAGCTGCATTGTGCACAGTGTCTCGGTTATATACCACATTAATCTGGACATAACTTTTTCTTATCAGACATTTCATTCTCATTCATTTAATCCTAGCTTGTCTTATTTCATCTCTTTAAACAGGACTTGTGCACTGAGTTTACAAATGACTGAAAATGTGTCTTAAAGAGTTCCTTGACCTTTCCATTCTTTTCTACAGTTATCGGTCTCATCTGTTTTGTAAAATCATGTGCAAATCAATATAGTCCTTGCATTAAAAACACAATGGCTTTATCTTTCCTTACACCCCATTCTCACCATCTCTGTCCAGGACAAACAAGCAGAATTTTGCTTCTGCTGTTGTCGGAGGGCAGAAAGCAGCTAAAAGGTCAGCCAAGGTGAAATGAGACAAGATCAGACTCAAACCTGGGATCAAGCTTGCAAACCGCTGCTTTACAGTAGTCACAACCGAGTGGTTTCAATCCAAAAATATATCCATTTAGGGGGTAAAAGCTCTTGAATGTTGTCTGTTTGTCAGCTCTGACGTGCTACAAGCTGCCTTTTATCAACACAAATTTCACCAACTCTTAGAGAGTATAGTGAGGTTTGATTTCTTATAAGAATTATGTAGGTATCCCACATTTGCTGTAAATTTAAAAGGCATTTAATATGTCAGTATCCTAATATTTGCAGAGGCCCCAGCAGGTTTATTCAAAATGAAGCTTTAAAGTGGATTGACCAAATATGAGATCTCTGTGGGTCATGAGTGCCATTCATTCTTATTAGAATAATAACCTGTGAATCATCCTACCACTTATTCCAAGTATTTAAATTCAAAAAAATTATTCAAATAAATAAAGTTCCTACATAAATTCTTACATCTGCAATTCTTAAATTAAAATATCAACTTAATTTAGAACCATCAAAGTACATTTAAGAAATATGAGAATACTGGTCACTGTTACAAATTGATCAACTAATTTCAAATTAAAAAAAATGCTGAATCACAAGATAAAATTAAGCACTGGGAGTTTAATGTAACTTAGCTTGATACTGAAAGGTAGAAAACTGACAAGTTGGTCTAGTTGAACATCCATGTGCTCATCTATCAATATAATGCAACAAATCCGAAAACACAACTACAGCCCCAAAATTGTCTGTTCTGTCATGTTTGTCATGTTTTTCATTAAGCTCTGATACTGAAGAAAAGACTGTCATGCATTTAAAAAGAGTTGCATTTTCACTCACAGTTGTATTCCATACTTTTAAAGAGAGACAGAAACATCGTTTTTCCAGCCTGACCCTGCAAACAAGCACTAAGCCTCTTGATCCATGTACAGTTACGCTTTCTTTTAGTCCAGTTTTGTAGAATAACTTATGCCAACTGTACTTCTGTATACACTATGCACGGTGGTTAGAATGATGTAAGACTATTACTGCTCTGTTGTAGTTTCTCACAACCCTTCCATAATTCTGTTCCAATAGTACTTCGGTCTGCCTACTTACCATTTTTGGTTTTCAAGTTTGATGTTTTTTAAGCTACTGGATGTTTCAATTTCCTTTGGGATCAATAAAGCAGCCATCCAGCCATCCAAATGTAAGTCAGTAATTTGAAATGCTAATTTTTAAAGCTGCCAGCGATGTTTTTGGAAGTGTTTCACTGACCTCGTACAGTGTGATGATTCCATTGGTCTCATTGGGAGCTTTCCACTGCATGAAGATCTTTTCTTCATATGGTGTATTCTGCAGAGATTCCATTGGCACTGATCCAGGCACTGCAAAGACACCAAGTACAAAAAGTGTAATAATACATCATGACATAAAAATACAAGGGTGGGCTGAAAAGTTCATAGGCTGACTAAGAAGGAGTTATCATACAGTAATTAAATTTGGCATGCCTTAAATTCAACCTTTACTGATGCCAACTGCAAATTTTCTTTCCAGATAAACCCACATTGGATACAGAATTGAGGACTTGGAAAAGTAGTACTAGAGACATATTGTGAAAATGGATCAAATTTGGCACCGTGGTGTTATCAAATATCTGCAGAAAGAGGGGGTAGCCCCCAAGGACATTCATGCTGGTGTGGTTGCTACATTAGGGGATGATGCTCCAGCTTTATCAGCTGTGCAAAAGTGGGCAGCTGAACTCAAGAGGGGTGGGGAGAGCCTTGATGACCCAAGGTCCGGACATCCTGCCACAGCCATCATCACCCAAGAAAACACTGACCGTGTTCACCACATGGTGATAGATGACAGACGTTTAACTGTTAATCAGACAGCTAATGCTGTAGGCATCTCTCGTGAACGAGTTGAGAACATTCAGCATAACGAACTTGACATGTCAAAGGTTTCCACTTGGTGGGTGTCACGACTTTTGATGCCTGATCAAAAGCGCACCAGGCTGGTCACGTCACAGGCGAACTTGACACTTCTGAAGCAAATCCAGCCGGTTTTATTGAACGTTTCCTCACCCAAGATGAATGCTGGGTTCACCACTTTGAGCCAGAGACCAAACAGCAGTCCATGCAGTAGAAACACCCATCTTCTCCCCACCAAAGAAGGCCAAGGTGGTATCATCGGTAGGGAAGGTGGTGGATGGTCTCCGTCCTCTGGGATGCAAAGGGCATCGTGTTCATTGACTACCTTTAAAAAGGCCAAACTATCAGTGGAGAATACTGTGCCAACTTGCCGAGGCAGCTGTGAAAGGCAATCAAGTCAAAATGGCCTGGAAAACTGATGAAGGGGGTCCTGTTTCACCAAGATGATGCTCCTGCATACAGGTCCGTGGGTGCAGTGGCTGCTGTGCATGACTGTGGCTTTGAGCTGGTTGATCCCCCTCCATATTCATACATTTCACTGTACTGTGTATAACTGCGCATGTGACAAATAAACACTATCTTATCTTATATTCTCCTGATTTGGTACCAATTGACTATTTTCTGTTCCCATCATAAACAAACACTTGGCTGGGAAGCAGTATCGGACCAATGATGAGGTCATCTCTGCTGTTGTGGACTTTTTTGAGGTTCAGGATGAGAGCTTCTATACCACGGGAATCCAAGCCCTGCCATACTGATGGAAGAAGTATGTGGACCGCAGGGGAGACTATGTCGAAAAATAAAACACATTTGGTCAATTTCGATCATTGCATCGTGGTTAGACTATGAACTTTACAGCCCACCCTCATATACTCATATTTAAAGTACGTACATAAAATCATATTCAAATGACTGCTTTGAGAAGATACGTATCCTAGAAAAATGAATAAACAGTTTGGATTTAAATACAAGTCCAGTTCTAATGATCCTGAAAAATATGAGACAGACTGAGCTGGATATGAGCAAAAGAGCCAAAGTTCAAGGTGCAACGTTATGAAAAAGAAGGATATCTAAAGTTCAGTGAATGAAAATATTAGAAGGAGGGAGCGAAAAGCACTATGAAATGAAAATCAGAAGTAAAGAGAGGCATATTAAATTTCACGTCAGTTTCTCATCATTTAATTAAATTTTTTAAGTCAAAAAGTTTCAAATATCCCGGAAGCTTGAAATATTAAATTACCTGAAACCTAATTATAGGCTTTTTCCCTTTGAGGCAGTGTGAGAACCACTGTTCGAGCTGGAAAACGTTATGATGGAGGACATCTGCAACAATTAGGTATGACATAATATTTCACAATATTTCTTATAGTCTGAAAGATTTTGCCGACATGCAGCAATATCAGAAATATGCTCATTTCTCATTTAACATGGATGTAGACTCAGTTGGCCTATATTGACCAGCTATGTAATCACATAAAAATGAGGACATAACTTCATATTTAATGTGATTTCCTGAGAAATGCAGTAAGTTAATCACAGCTTCTGTCTTAATTAGCAGCTTGATTATTCACTACATATATTGAAATAACTTTAACTACAACCTATGACTTTTAGGTATCGCTGTATTACTGTGCAGCACAGCTGTAATTTGTAAAATTAAACCAGTCTCATCCTAAGATGAATGGGAGACAGACAAGCTGTAATAATGTCATGTAGAGATAAATCTTAAAGCAGCCCTGTAGTCAGTGAATAATAGAACAACTGCTGAGATAAAAATGACAGCAGCCACCATGATTTTCTTGGGCTATGGGCAGATTTTCCGACTCACTGCTGGGAACCCCACATCCAAATCAAACTCACTGGGATGAAAAACCTCAAACATAAAATTTTATTAGCTTACAAAGTCAATTACTAATTCAATGTCAATGGACCAACTGTCTCTAGTGAGGGAAAAACTTTTATCTGATGTTTTAATGATTTGATTTAAAGTGTAAGAAAACTCTCAAAGTTTCTGAGTATTTATTGATGGCAGATATTCCAAAGTAAATTAACTCTTTTCCCAGCAGACACTTGATATCCTTCCTGTTCTTGGATTGGAATGAAGAGATCTTCACTTGCAACACTTGATCAGTTCAACTGAGATCAGTTGCCTGTCTTGACACTTACCGAGAGGATGTGATTTGTTCCGATTTATTAGTCTCTAGGTGGACTATTTTACTATCACTGGAGGTTTTTTTGGTCTATTACACACCAATGTTCTCATTATGCCTCCAATATTGAATCTAATCAAAACTCTTTTGCTGAGTCTACTGTGAATGAATAAAATCTGGCAATGGAGCATTTGAACAACTGTTTGGATTAATTTTGGTCACTGGGGGAGTAAATATTGTATTATGGGTTGCAGTTTTCTGTATAAAAATGCAAAATGTGTGTTTACCAATAGCTGTGGTACAGTACAGTGTATTTAAAATCCAATGAGTTGGAGTAAAACGAACACGTGTCAGTGCGGTTGCCCATGATTGCAGATATTTATTGTAACAGAGGGGTGAGGAAAAAGGTTGTTTATCAAATCACTGTGGGCTCAAAAGATACTGAGCAACATCTCATCCACCATTACACATACATTAAGGGGCAGACAGGTTTACTGTAGTACAAAGACACTTGACTCATTATCCAAATCTACCTAGTAACAAGAGTGAGTGTCAGGCTGTGATGCGACAGGCTTTCACATGTCTTCGTGGAGGTATAGAGACAGAGAAGAGGTGTCAGACATCTCATCTGGGAGTGAAGCTGCCAAACAGTCGAGCTCACCAATTCACACAATGTGTTACACATAAAAGCAGAAATGTGCAGTTACACACAGCCGCAGGCACCAGACCATGAACACAATACTAACACACAATTGCACATAGATACACTGAGGGGTGTGAATTGTTCTAAATGCCAGAAGGGACAACCAACTGCAATGTGCAAGAACTCATGTGTGTGTGGTTCTGGGTGTACTTGTTCCTCTTGTTTGTAAATCACTAAGTTTCGCTATCAAGTCCTGGTTTAGATCAAGGGCAGGATAAGGTAACAGTTCCTGCCTTTAACTTCAGATTTAACTTTTATTTTTCTTCCTTTTTCATTTACTCACATATATTTGCTTGTATTCTACAGTATGATTTCTGACCTTAATTCTTATTGCTCTTGGCCGAACATACTGTTGCAAAAGGGGTTATTTTGCTGTTGCACTTGCTGGAAGTCATTGTGAATGGCAGCGTCGAGTAAATGCCTGTCAGGTAACGCAGAAATGAGTCTGACAATTGTAGGAAGCTTTTACTCTTCCCGTAGTCTGATGCTCCTCAACTGGAAAAAAAAAAAAAAAAATTCTGCAAAGTTCCACCATTTACAGCCACAAATTGAATCTAACAAAGATGGATGTGCCACAGCTACTCCTTTTACACTTGAGAATTGGCCACCATTATCCATCTCTCTCTAAAATATCCAGCAGCTTTAGGACAACCCATAGAAGGGGAAGTTTCAAACCCCTTCTGCTAGTTTTAAAGCCCTAAAACTGTGGCATGACAAGCATAACAAAGACCAGTTCTTCTGATGAAGAAAGGGTTTTATTTGAAAACTGTTATCCACCATTTACTTTATCAACAGTATGTCAACATTTAGGTTCCTTTTCTGTTACATTAAGAATTATGGCCTATTGCTCCAAAACCAAGAGTTAATGTTTTGTCCCTTCAAAGAGTCCAACAATAATATATTTGAACAAAGAAATTATGGAAACTATCCCTTGAGCAAAATCCATTCACAAACCATTGTGAGTCACAGACACTGAGAGGCACACAAAAAGCACACAAAAAGCACACAGACTAGTAAACTATCAGAGAAGTCTGACACTGGAATATTTTGATTAGTAATTCCAAGGTGTTGATTGAGGCCCCAGTCTGTGGAGCATATCAAATTACCCTAACAAAGAAACGCAATTAAATGCTGCCATTTTTATTCAACACCTTATCACTCACGTCTGTGTCTCTGTGTGTGCACGCTCATCTTTTATGATCCACCGTGTCTAGCTGAATATCTTTGACTGTTTGTGTGGTATTTCTGTGTGGAGCTGTTTCTGGTGTGTGTGTGTGTGTGTGTGTGTGTGTGTGTGTGTGTGTGTGTGTGTATGTGCATGTGAGGGGCCTTCTCACAGTGCGTACCATGACATCTGTGTGTGCTGCTTTCCAGTGTGTGCATGACAAACTGTGTATCTTCTGTGGTTTGCATGTGTTTGTGTGTTTCTCTGTACCTTGGGGGCTTAGACAGAAGAATACAAGCTTCATTGAAAAGATAATGGCAGCTGTAACACATTAATCATAACTTGATTAACTCCCATCGTGCTGCAAGATGAATGACCTGCTTTATTACGCCAGCAGCTCTTTTTCTGTATGTGCCCCCGTCTCTCCATTTCTCTTGATCTTTCTTATATATTCATAGTTTTCTTTTTGTCTGTTAACCCTCTCTTGCTTACTTAGCTCAGTTCAAATTATCTTTATTGACATAAAATAAATCTCTGCATTTCATCCCTGGCTTTCGTTTCTCTGCTGCTCTTCATCATGAAACAGACCTGATTGTTTATATGGAAATTTTGACTTTTATTCTTTGTTAGTGTCGGGGTTTGTAAGCAGCTATTCGCAAGCAAGAGCAAATGTTTTTTAAAATGATTCCTATAAGTGATTTTGTGATTATCTCAACTCCATGTATGTGAAATAGAAGTAAACACTCTTGGTGGCAGTTCAGGTAAATACAAAGCTGAACTCAATTTCTGCACAACACTGCTTTATGTAAACAAATGCATTTTTTTTTCTAGAACTAAATTGTGAAAGAACGGATACAGTTGGAATACACAATAATTTTATAGTATGTTTATATAAAATTATTATCCTGAAGTTGTTTTGTGTATATTGGTGTTATTCATTGTTTATAAAAAAATATCACCTATAGTGTCTCCAGTCATTTTGTAAGAATTTTTTTTTTTAATCCTCTCTCTTTTTGGATAAAAAGCATAATTTAGTCTGATAATTTAGTATGTATTTACATTTATTAATCTATGGTATATCAATAATCCATAGTATATAAATATTTGTATCTTTTTCATGGTGTTCAAGATAGAGACAGTAGGTTTATCTTCACTGGTAACAAATAAATTTACCACTAACAAAAGCAAACAAGCAAGATTTAATAGCAGTACTGCTGGATTAAATTTTGGTTGTGATGCAAGGATTACAGGACAGATTCATATTAGTACTTATAATTAGAAACCACTTAAGGGCAAGGGCAACATTTGAATCATTTGGAAAACTTCTATTTGGCAGTCAGACTACTTCCACAAAGCCAATGTTTTATGCAAGTAATAACTTTCATTATATCATATGTATGTAGAGTGGGGAAAATAATGATTTGGTCCCCTGCTGAATTTTTAAGTTTACTCACCTACAAAGAAATTAACATTATGAACATTTATGGTAGTTTGATTTTACTGCAGAGATAAGTATTTGATCCCCTATCATCCAGTCAGAATTCTGGCTCACAAAGATTGGCTGTGATTGTAGACCTGCACAAGGCTGGAATGGGCTACAAGACCATCAGCAAGAAACTTGGTGAGAAGGCGACAACTGCAAATATTAGGAAATGGAAGAAATATAAAATGGCTATCAATCGCCCTTGTTCTGGAGTTCCATGCAAGATTTTGCCTCGTGGCGTGAGGATGATCATGAGAAAGGTGGTGGATCAGCCCAAAACTATACGGGAGGTGCTTGTTAATGATCTGAAGGCAGTTGGGACCACAGTCACCAAGAACACCATTGGTAACACACTATGCCATAATGGATTCAAAGCTTGCAGTGCCTGAAAGGTCCCTCTGCTCAAGAAGACTCATGTACTTGCCATCTTAAGTTTGCCATTGAACATATAAACGATTCAGAGAATGCTCTGGAGAAAATACTGTGGCCAAATGAAACCAAAATCAAGCTCTTTGGCATCAACTCCTGAAATGCTGAGTATAACCCAAAATACACCATCCCCCAGTGAAGCACGGAGGTGGAAACTTTGTGGTTTCGGGCTGTTTTTCTCCTAAGGGTTCAGGATGGCATCACTACACTGAGGGACCACTGGACGGAGCCATGTACCATAAAATCTTGGATGGGAACCTCCTTACCTCAGCCAGAACACTGAAGGTGGGTCATCTTCCAGCGTGACAATGACCCAAAACATACAACAAAGGAGTGGCTAAAGAAGCAGATTAAGGCCATGGAGTGGCCTAGCCAGTCTCCAGACCTCAGTCCTATAGAAAAACTGTGTAGAGAGCTCAAGCTTTGAGTTGCCAATCAGCAACCAGGAATCCTAAAGGATTTAGAGAATTTCTGTAAATAGGAGCAGAATCCCTGCTGAGATGTGTGCAAACCTGGTGACCAATGACAAGAAACGTCTTACCACTGTGCCTACCAACAATGACATGCAAATACATTTCTAACTTTCATGTTTATTTTTGGTTGATAATCTGTCTCATTGCATTAGAGACCGATAATTTCTTTGTAAGTGAGCAAACTTACAAATTCAGCAGGGGATCAAATAATCATTCCCCACACTGTATTCATGGATGTATCTATATATGTATGAATGGAATGATGTAATTCATTGCTATCTGGTTGTCCTAAAAGCTCCCTGAAAAGCCTTCAGCTGATCCAAAATGCTGCAGCAAGAGTGCTGACAAGTGCTAGAAAGAGAGAGCAGATTTCTCCCATATTGGCTTCTGTTCACTGGCTTCCTGTTAAATCCAGAAGTGAATTTAAAATCCTTCTTCTCACATACAAGGTCTTGAATAATCGGGCCCCATCTTGTTTTAAAGACCTCATAGTACCGTATCACCCCAAAAGAGCACTTAGCTCTCAAACTGCTGGCTTACTTGTGGTTTCTAGGATATTTTAAAGTAGAATAAGAGGCAGAGCCTTCAGCTTTCAGGTCCCTCTTCTATGGAATCAGGTCCCTGTTTGGATTTGAGAGACAGACACTGACGCTTTTAAGATTAGTCTTAAAACTTTACTTTATGATAAAGCTTAAAGTTGGCTGGATCAGTTCCCACTGTCACTGAGGGCTTGCAGGGTCTTTATCTTACAATAAAAAGTGCCTTGAGGTGACTGATGTTGTGATTTGGCACTATGTACCGTACCATTCAGTACCATTCATATGAATGGGTGAGTGTGTCCAAACCTTTGACTGGTACTGTAAATAAAACTGAATTGAATGGATGGAATGTTAAAAATCATTCTTTAACATTTAATATTCACACAGTAAAATATCATTAAGTTGTTAATTTTATCTCAACTTGTCAATAATGGTAAATACATGTTTTTTTATATTGTCATTTAAGGTCCTGCGAGGCATTAAGTTCCAGATAGACAAGCAGCTGCTGGCCAACCAACCAGACAAAGTGGCAGTTGACAAGAAGACTGCAGTTGTGAAAGATGTGGCAATCCCAGTGGCCTTACACATAAGGTGTGTAGGAGAAAATTGAGAAGTACCAGAGGCTGAAGGAACAAATAGGGCAGATGTGAAAGGTAAAGTGCAAAGTGGACCCAGTGGTAATAAGAACATTAGGAGCTAAAAAAAAAACCCAGAACTAGAAGAGTGGCTCCAGCAGATTCCAGACACATCAGTGACTTCATTCCAGAAAAGCACAGTCTGGGGAACAGCTAAGATACTGCACAGAAGCCTCAAACTCCCAAGAGGAACAATAAATACAGTGGTGGTTACCTTAATGTCCTGGCATGTACACTAAGAGAAGGTGATATCTGTTGTCTCTGAGGCAAGTCTGTGTGTGTGTTTGTTTGTGAGTGCACCTAAGTTAATCATATAGTGTGAAATAAAGCTGTTTACATACTCATATAATAGGAATCTGCCTCATTTTGATCTTGCGTACAGTTACTGCAGTTACAGGTTCTATTCTCATCAACTGAGACAATGATTTCAAAGGTACAGTTTACTTGTTTACACACATTCTTCCAGTGCCCTGAAGTAACACATTATTCATTCTCCTCAGTAAATCCAGTTATAACATCAACATCATCACTTCATTACTCTGGTTAATGTACAGAACGTATCTCTGTCGGTCCTTCTAACCTATTACAGCCAGTTCTCTTAGAAGATGGTTCTCTCATTTGTTCAGAAAATACTTACATTAACATGGTTAAAATGGACACCAGTGATTTAATAAATAACATATATAATACTGGAACATCAATGAAAGCCTGCAATCTCATATTAGCTCACTTTTTTAAAATACATGTTGCCATGCTGTCTGCAGTTTCATAGGTCCTCTATAGGTCTCGTTATTGTTTCTTCTCTACGTGTCACTGTAATTTGTAGATTACTTTCATTCATAAATCCCCTTCCAATAAGCTGCTAACATCAAACATCAAAATTACTGACAAAAAATATTGTAAAGTCACATTATGCAAAGTGCTCCTAAATGGTAATCCAGCAGGTTTGTGAGGAAATTAACATTCCAGCTGAAAAAATCAAGCAGCGTAAACATGAAAAACGTTGATCTTCTTAGCAGCATGGAACTAAGATTTCTTTTTCTAAACTAATAGATGTGTTAACATAATAGTGGTAGTTGCCTCGCAGTGAGCTAAAGCTAAAATGTTTATGACTTGATGTGATTTGGCAGACTGTGTGTATGTGCGTGTTAATATGCTGTAAATCTAGAAGGTAAAACAATTAAGGAGGACATTATTAAAACCCGCTCTTATCCTGAGATTACTTTTATAAACTAGGAGAGTAGAGTCCTTGTGAGTAGGAGAAAAGTAATTTCATATCTTAATTGCAAATCCCTAATCACAGGCTCAAGTTTATTTCCATTTTATAAGCACAATTAAAAAAAAAAGAGAAAACCATATATGTTTATGTATGTGCACGTGAGAGAGCAAAAAGCTTCGTTCACAGGAGCCCCAGCTCTATAAAGCTATTACCATACAAACACTAATTAGCCTCTGTGTGAACAATTGCTGTTCTGTTCCCTAATTACTGAATTACAACCAGGAGATTAACGACGGTTAAATAAAAAACAATTAAGAACAAAACAATTAAGCCTTTTTTTCCCCTACCCCCTCAAAGACATTGGTACTCCCCAGTCAGGTTCAGGCAACTCACAGTATCTGTGTGCTCAGCTAGCAAAGGTAGGAATTTCAGACTTAGATGTGATGTTCCCCAGAAGCTAAATTCAGAGGATATTAGTTATGAGATCAGGAGGAGAACAGTGAGCCCCGAGGAGGGTGGGAAAGAGATAAGAGATTTGGGATCATTAGAACAATGTTTTTATCCTGCTTATCAGGCGTTGCTCTAATGCTATTCCACTTTATCGCAGGCATGTTGTGGAGAGAAATATGAAGCATCAATGAATTATTAGTAGCTGTGGTGAGGGTATACACTCTGTTCTGAATTAGTAGAACATGGAGCCCTCTGGAAAGAAAAGGAAGGAAGTTTAACATTTGGTTATTTTGAAATAACTTCTACTGCTGGAGTTCATATTTTAGGCACTAATAATGTATGCCTGTAGGGCCTATAACGTGTAATGTAATTTGCCCTCTTTAGTAGTCTAGTGTTAAGACAGGGATGTTGATTGGTGCGATTTTGAATATTGCTGGGATCAAACCTGTATGAGTATAGATCTGCTGTGTCTTTAGATGCTATTCTGTTCCCTTAATGCAGTGTCATGCATTGCTTTAGTTTGTGACTGTAGCTGACACAGAGTCTTGGTGACATCTTTGAGGCTCATTACGAGCAACTACATGATTGACTTTATGTGTGTTTGAAACAACTGAATACTGATACTGTTTTTATATTTGAGATTTATAACCTGACTGACACCTCTGTATGCTTTAATCAATTAAAAATTTCCTTCACTCAGCACGTTGTTGGTCGAGGTCCAGCTTGTGGGGGGATGATGGGGGCGAATAGAGAGACGGTGATATTGACAGTGAGGTTTGAAATTTTAGAGATTTCAGCGTGTTTGGAGTTTATAGTTGGTGTGTTGTGTGTTTTAGTGTGCTCTGTAGTTCTGAACAAGGCAGGTTCCAGCCATAAAGCCACCAAAGGCAGACTGAAACATAAACTCTGTCTCCAGGTGTACAAGAGGAGGGACACACCTGGAAGTGTCAGGCCCGCGAAGAGCCCCTCTGTGTGTGGTGGACAGGAACAGTTTGTTTTGGAGCGGCTCAAATAATTTCTGTGGCGTCTTATTGTGACACCTGATTGTCTGTAAATAGCTGTACAAAAAACGCCCGAGGCATTACCTGCATTTTAATTTAAACTGTTGTATAAAACTTTGTTGTTGTTAAGTTTGTACATGTTTATTTTTAAATGACAACTTACATTTGTATTAAGTTATAAAAAATTGTTTGTTAAACATGTTTGCAGTTTTCAGTTTAAAAAAAAAAAAAAAAAAAATCTAACTTTTTTTTTACTCAGATTTTGTGTGTTTTTAGGTCCAATATGTTAATACAGTATGTCCAAATAATAAGCTGCACAGTCATATATGAGGTTGTGCTGAAAAAAATTATAACGGCCAATTATGACCTAGACTCCACAAATGGCCAATATACCAGATTCATCTGATATTCATTTGCAGGCTGCTTGAATTTAATATGGAAAACTCCATTTAATGCATATTTTTCACCAGATCTCAGGTGAAAAAAGACACATCATCCTTATTTGTTGGGGTAAGAAGTATATCACTATTGGCCATGGATTTGACTGGGATATGATTCGGATACGTGAATATAAGACACAACTTCTGATTCTCTATAAATCCGATCACTCCGTTATCCTACTATCCCCACCCAAGATAAAACTTTTCCAAAACACAAAAATCACCATAAAATGAAAATTATTTTACTTTGACTTTTTAAACCTTGGAAAATTATGGGAATGGGCAGTAGCATCTATGTGTTATCTCAGTGAGTCCATGTTTGGAGAGTGACAACGTTCAAATCAGCTAAAACATTGCATTTGTTTAAACTGAAACTTAACATTTATAGTTTTGTTAATCAAATATAATTCCCCTTAATAGGGATACCAGCAGTTATATAGTAATATATATTTATATAAAACAAAAACCCAAATTTGGGAATATATTCATTCAAGGCCTTTTGTTACATGTAAATAAACAGCTCTAATATAAATGTCACTGCACATGATGTTGTCTAAATACAGATCAATAATATGGAGGAACTAAAATAATTTCATGCTGTAAAAGGCTTTAACTGCTGGATTCGTTTATTTTTGCTGTTGTTTTCTGATTCTCTCCACAGGCCGCGCTAAACAATTATGGCCCTAACTTTCCCTAAAATCACTCATCAATCACACAGTGCGAGTTAGATTGTGATCCCTCATATATTCTTTCTTTGGAGGTGGCCAGTTCTCATTCTGCTTATTCTTAACAAACTGCTTTCAGATCTTTATAATGAAAAATCTGTGAGCCAGAGGATCTGTCCTGGGAGAGGCTAACCGGACACAGGGATGTTGGAATAGCGAAAATGAACACAAACTGGCTGGTAATAAGCTGTTTGTTCCAAATGGTGCTTTCACTCACCGTCCTCCTCTGTCTGTTTGACGATCTCTTCGCTCTCCTTGCTGCCCTCGGGGTTGGCCAGGACAAGCCGCAGCCTAACTGTCACAAAGGGCCTCAGTCCCCTCAGAGTGTAATGCGATGATGTTTGGATCAACTCTTCAGCTGCGAATTCCTGCTGGTTGAACACATACTGGTACTGCACCTGGAAAACAGGAGAAAAATGGCATATTTGATTGGTTTTTGGTTAACAATAACAGTGCTGCCCAGAGCTGCCCTCAAGTAATAAACTCAGAAAATCAGTGCAACATTGTTCCGAGTGATCACCTGTGATACAACATTTATTTCTATGTGGATACCCATAGGGCAAAAGGAGGTACTGAGTGGTTTAGCAAGTATGAAAATGATGTGAATCACCTGTGGGGGCCCTATGTTTGACACCACTCTCCATTACAATCATCGAAACATCAAATGAGGGAACATTCTTTGGAATAATGGTGTCTCCAAAAGCCAAGTGCTCAGGTCAGCTTCTGGCCAGTTAGATCTTTGCTGCATTGCATTCCTCTGCTCTCTTTCCCCACATTTTTGGTCTATCTCTCGTTGCCCATCATAAGCAAATATGATTGATTTTTTTTTTTTTTAATAAAACCTATTCCCTGTCCTTATTAGTTACACATAAATACTCCAGTAGTGGAGAATAATTAACAGTTGTGCTTACCGTCAGATTGTAGCTGTGGCAGCGTGTCACAGCGTAACCAAAAGTCTCCCATTGAATAGTCAGCTGGCGGGCTCTGACATCCACCACATTGACATTTTGAGGACCATGAACTGGATCTGAATGAAAGAGAGATGGACAGAAACAATAGAGTGAGCTGGAGAGACAGCGGCCTCAAGCAAGGGAAGATTATAGGGGTACTAATTCCATAGCACTCCAGCTCCATGCTTATTTAAATAGGGGGTGAGCTACACTTATTGGAACATTTTGTTGTTCATACTTCTAAACTACAATTTGCAGGTCACCTCAATGATTTCACAGAAGCATTTTTTTTAAATCAAGTTTGCAGACTTTTATCAGACTGAGTTAGTCGTTTTAGTCACTGATGGTAACTTTTTTCCTCATCGTGTGTAAGGAAATTCTAAGAGGATATAAAAAGCTTTTATATGGCTCACAGGTTCCCCACCTGTCATCTGTTAAATAACAGCCAGTCTCCATCACCACTAGGCAGCGCTACGCCATCACAACGTTCAGATTCAGAGAATAATGACACAAGTCTGTGTATTAATCTCCAGACACGAGGAGTGGCTAATACTTCCTTTGCTGTATGCGACACACACACATACAGTCACTATACAAGAACATTACATTGATTACTTTTGCATTAATTACTTGAAGCTCTTCCATAAGCATGACTTCGCTAACCTGCAAAATGTGAAAGAAATATCCAAACAGACATGTATAAAATATATGAACTTACATGAACAACAAGCTCAAACTGGCCCACCTACACCCACATACCAGAACAGCTACACACAACAACACATCCCCTCACAGCTTTGTTCCAACCATATGTCGGGCTCTCATCCCCAAGTTTGTCTTTCACAACTGACTGCACACTAACAAGCTTGTTCAAACCAATCTCTCTTTCTGCCTAATTAGTTTCTATCAGCTAACGAAGGCAACCAAAACAGGTCACTGTATAATTAGAGATGTTATTAAGTGTATAAGTGTATTACTCCAATGCAAATGAAAACTTTACCAACAATAATGGTTATCTGGAAAATACGATATATATATATATATATATATATATATATATAATTTTTTTTTTTTTCACTTTTTCAGGTTTTTCCACACAACATCTTCTTGTTGAACTTCTTAATTTGGAAAAGCCTATCAGATTGAAGTCTCAGATAATGGCCCTTGGTGTGACACCAAAAGATTGTATGAATGCATTTGAGAGCATTAGAAGATTGTTCAAACAAGCTCCTTAGTATAAACCTAAAACCAGGCTAATGGGACAAGATTAGACAACGTCAGGATGGATAAGCTATCTTAGAGGCCATCTGAGACGTGAAACATATGCCACAGGATTTCCTGTTGATGAGGTCTAATTTTTATTACTGCTGCTTTATCGGTTTTGTTAAGAAACTAAACATCTCATGTTAAAACTTTTTAAAATGTATGTGTGTGCCTGCAGAATGGAAAATGTTAAACATGAAGGCAAACTCATGAGGATGGGAGTCTGCGTATTTGCAAATTTGAGATTTGTATTTGTTTTTTGTTTTTTTTATATGCACTGAAAAACGTCCTGCATGTGTTTGAGTTTGGGTGAGACTTTAGACTCCCTGGGATGCTTTATGACTTAAAGAGTCTCTGTTTCTACTTAAAAGACCAAAGCCTATGAAGTAATCTACTATTCCTGGATAAAACCATGGCAGACTGACATTTGGCAGCCAAGAAAGCAGCAGGGGGGGGAGTAATATAACCAACTTATAGCCCAATCTTCAGGTCAGCGCAGCAGGCAATATGCTTTCACACAGGCCACATTCTGTCCGCAGAAAATGGGACTTTACTACATCCGGCTGAGACCGATGCAGATGGGCTGATGGGCTACTCTTCCATTTTATTCAAGAAAAAAATAAATCTGCAGGTCATCACGCAGCACTCAGGCTGCAAAGGCCACCCACTTAAAGATAACTTGCTTTTTTCTCAACAGGTGATAATCGCTCACCTGATTTTGTCAGCAGCAGGACATTTGGCAAAATTTTAAGTGAATTTTCTTCAAATGTGCTGTGAAACGTGATGTGCTGATGGACAACGATGTTGGGGACTGATAATGTGAACAGTGATAGCTTGCCTCATTTCCCTATTCTCCATTGCATTAAATTAATATCATCTTCATTATGAGGTTGATAATAAATTGAATCTGCCTCCCTGTAGTTTCATGTCACATCTCTACATATAATTGAGTCAACACAGAAATTTCTGGGACTGATTAAAGTGTAATATGACTGCACTTGGAAACAAACTTTTTTTCTCTCCTTCCTTCCTTCCTTCCTTCCTTCCTTCCTTCCTTCCTCTGGCCATTTTTGTCTGTGACAACTTCACTGTGCAGGGAGGACATGGTCTACCAGAAATACAGCTCTTAAATAAAAAGGTGCAAAGCCGTGCAAATATTAGGACTTAACACTATTTTAGATGTTCAGCTGATATCCATCCACTTATATTAACTAATTATATTCAGCCAAATCATTCACTGTTGTACATCAACATGTAAAAGAAATAAACCATGCATTAGGTGCATGATAGCTTCCTCTGCCACCCCACCCTGGCAACAGGGGGCCAACAGGATGATCAGACTATGGAGTAAACCGCCCAGCCCCTGTGGGAAGATTAAAGCTTTTATTATACTCTGTTACAGACACACACAGCTGGAGACCCGACGGCTGGGCAGTCATTCCCGTTCTACTTCTTTGAAGTCCGCCACCTGGGGTGCTCGTGTAGTTTATAATGTAAAGTCTGCACAAGCAAGTTTGCGTACAGGTTCACAAAAACAAGTTTAACACAAATTGGAAGACACACAAACGTCCACATGGACCCTCACGCCAACTGTGTGACAATGAAATTTACATCACTTGGACCTTAGTGGACTCGAAGATGGAGAAAATATAATCAAGACCTAAACTTCAGCTTATGAGCCACTGACACTCAGTGTAGGTGAAGTTTCTAAGTTTATGATAAAATAACCCCAAACCTAAAATTTAATGTATTTAAGCAACAATTAGCAGCAGTAGGTTTTTCACTTACAGGAATGCCCAAACATCCACAAGAGCCCATGACTTACTGATAGCAAATTGTCTTAGATCCAACGAAGATGCTGGATAGTTGTTCACTCAAGCAGACATTCAAGTTGTTGCAACTGCAAACACACTTTTCCTTACACTGCCCCACAATCCACAAAAATGATCTGCTCTTTTAAAATGACTGAATTAAGTTTTGATTTATGTCTTAAGATATTTTGCTAAGCAAGATAATATTCCCCCCATTCCGTTACTATAGGGTCAGCTAAGTACAGTGAAAGTATCAACCAATGGATGGCCACTATGTAGCTAGCTAACATTAGATAATCAGTGCTAACCTTTGCTTTGTTGTGAAGAATTTCTGCCCCAAACTGAAGTGTTTTTGTGCCAAACCCTAAGCAAATAGTTTTAGTGTCATTTCAGATGATGGAACTGTCAGTCGTACTGATTCGTTCAAACTAAGAATGCATATAACTTTGTGTAAATCACTCTTTTTCCTAACTAAGTAACTACACAGGGTCAAAGTGTTGCTCTGGCAAGGACTTCATTGTTGTTAGTTATTGAAATACTGTTGTCGGTGCTGTACATAAATCACAAGGGCCCACAAGTTGTTTACTTATTTTTCTTGTCTGGGATGGGTGATCTAAATATTCATGCCCAGTGCTGAATTGTTCTCTATGCCATACATTGATAAATGACTTGATATATATTAATATATGACTGCAAAGATGTTAACAGTAACAACAGATAGTTTCCTCAGAACTGATTGGGTAGAAAAACCGTTTCAGAAAAGGATCTTCGAGTGGGAAACAAAACAAAGAAAACACTGTTTTCAGATTTAAATAAATGTGAACTAACCTTTAAATATGCACGCTTAAACAGATCAGGAGATGTACTTACGGTAAACACACAGTAAGTCCTCAATTACAAAGGCATAATCTCTCACTCATTCAGAGAAAGAATTAAGTAACCAGTTTTCCCCAAGAAAAGCAATACATCAAAGCTTCCCTCACTGCAATAGCTATTGTTTCTCAAAAGACTCAAACCACCTTAGCCAAATCATATTTACACTAAGAATTCTGTAGAGAAAAAGATAAAACAGCAAAACAAAAACAGCTACCCAAACAGCCCCCCACCAACCATCAGCCCCAACCACTTAATCCAGATCTGATCTAATCTTTCAGATTATCTGGCTCATTCCTAGCTGGACCTGGATAAACAGATTCTTAATTTCTATTTATGAAAGCAGAAAGCGGGGGATCGCACACACAGAGCAAAGATTCCAGCAGTCACCTTCAAAAATTAAGTTTATTGTTTTATTAAATGTTACATTGTATTATATAATGTGATTTTCACTGCTGTATGCTCAAATTTTATTTGGGATTATTATCCAGCTGTATTTCTTCTCTTTATGAACCAAAGTAAACTTTTTTTTAATAGATGAGAGCGGAAAAAGAAGTGTGCTGTAAAGTTATGGAGCAGGAATAGAGGGAAGACTGGGAGGAAACGAATAGGAGAGGTTATTTGAATTATTACTTTGTTTACATCATTAAGTTGATGATAGTGTCTCCCAGGCTGCCCTTAGTCATGACAAATGCCAGATTTGCCACATCATGCATCTGATTTATTCTCTCTTCCTGCCCCCTTCTCCATTCTTTCCTTATAATCCCACCCTCTCTAAATTCTTCCTTCCTCCATCCATTTAATGTCAACTTCTCTTGTAGATATTGCTAAAATCACCTCTGTGTCAAAGGCTGATGATGATGCAGTCCAAGAATAAACAAAAGAAAACAATAAAGATGTGCAGAGTAACCACTGGAAGACAATGAAGCACAAATTGACATATGGGATAAAAATAGAGGTCAGTTACATGCAAGAGGAACAAATGTATCTCTCTGCAGGGACACACACCCTGCACTGGGCAATGCTTCCACCCTCATTAATCAGGGCTGGTCAAGGGTTGGCATGTTAGCTATCACACACTGTGAAAGGGCATTGTAGGTGGCACAGCTGGTGCACAATGTGACAAGGCCAAACAGTGGGGCATGTTGCAGCCAGACATGGACTCCCTTTCCCTGAGGGGGACCAGGGGAGTGGTTCTTAATATGAAAGGGCTACAGAGGCTATGTCTAGTATTTTTTAAGCTTAGCACCACAAAAACAAAACATAATTACAAAGTAAATTTGACTACTGCAATATCATACACTTACTATGTGGCTTGCTGAAGTGAACAGTTATCCATTAAGTACAGCAACTGATGCAGCAGATATTTGTAGCCGATCAAAAAGCCTTCTGATGCTGATATTGAATAACCTGATTTTGAAGGTCTTGACTGACCAAAATGAAACAATTCAGATGGAATTTTTCCCTTCAGTGACAAATGAACACGTCAGTCTCTTCAGCTGTACTGGAAACAGGATATTTTGAGAACTTGGAGTCTGAAAGATGGAAAGGGAAGCTGATCCCCGCGACATGTCTGCTGTAAGATGATGCCAAAGGTTAAATGCATAACAACCAAACTCAAGCTGTTTAGCACTGTGATTTACTTTTCTCTGACTTTTCTACAACCTCTGCTTGAACTGTCTGCGATCATCTACACAAGAAGGACTAACAAGCACAGGAGCCAATGGATAATGCTAATTCCCAGCTGATTTGACTGGAGGTAGAGATAAAGTTGTTTTGACTGTCTTTGAAAGTACTTAAGGGCCCATTGGATGTTTTGGCAGGTAGATATCTAGTTCAGGCAAGAGCCTAGTGAGGCATTGTGTTTTGGAGTGCCTTTCTGAATCTGATGAATGAGCAGCAGAAATAGAGCCATTAATCCAAAGACTTTAGGGAGCCATTCCAGGGAGAAGAGGAGCGAAAAAGAAGAGGAGTGGAAATCAATCTTTCTGCCCCCCCCCCTATGCTTCCTGTCCTCTTGCTCTCCTTTTCCTTTTGTTTTTGTATTGTTCCTTTCCCATCTATCTCATCTTTTCCTCTAATTACTTGTTTACTTCTCATCTTACCAGTTTTACCAATCTGACCATTTCTTTTATTTTGTTGTTGTTGTTGCACAGAATTTTTATATTGTTATAAATTATATTGTTTTATTTTATCTCTTCTCCAGCCATTCTTTCAACTTTTCTCTCATTTGGAACTTGTGCTTCTTCTCCCGTATCATTATCTCACTCACTTCCATACTGGCTCGGCCAGTTTCACTCTTTGTTCTGAAAAATTCAAATTCAGAATTGTGCGAGGTCCAGGAGAAACAACCATACTGAAAAATGCGTAATTACTATGCATCAACTATGGCACGACAAAGGTTAGGGAAAGGTCTTGGTGATGCCAAACAAATTACAGTTAAGATGCTGTATTTAAGGTAGGGTGAGGCCTACCTTGTCATACCCATCAGGTATAATGATATGACTGATAACCGCTTTTATAGCACAGATTTATGTACCTCTCCTATCAAATGCTCTTCATCAGACACTTAACTTCTTATGATTCCAGTAACTTTTATGTAATGAGGCATAACAATGGTAATTTAACAGTATCAGTATCAGTATTGGACAAATTGGCAAGTGTATGTTATAAATTTCCAGGACAGTGAGGTGAGTTGAGGATTGCTTCATTTGTTAAAGTGTATCATTATAAGCTTCTAAAGGAGAGTATACTTGTAGCAGCTCTACTTACTTCTAATCAGTCTTTACTTTTTTCCTCAAAGTCCAAAGCAGCCATTAGGAGCAATGACAGCGGGGCGGTGCGGGCTAAGAAAACCATACACAGCTTTTCGAGGGGCACATTTTCCTCACATATGCTGCATATGCACAAGTTTATTTAGGAGTGCAGTCAGTTAGTAAACAGGAACTTTCTCATGTCAGATGATGTACTGTAGTAGTACGGAGTACTGCAATTAAATTTGTATATTCCAAAAGTTAGTAGAGTTCTAGCTCTCTCTGCTTTTCACCATGGCCTAATTGGCTTTGCACAAATGACCTAAAGATGTGTGCTGGTATTTGCAGTTGTGCAGTTCTAAAAGAGCCGTGTGTCTCTTTCTCTCTCTCCGTGGCCTCTTATGTTTCTGCTGCTGCTTCATTCTTTACTTCTTTCTGTGTTTTTGATTTGCTTTTCTATATTCACACCTAAAAGGCAAAAGCATGAAAAAAAGAGTGAAAGAAGAGTCAGTGTCAAAGTAAAAACATGGAGAACTTCCCAGTGGGAGAAGCATGAGAGGGACAATTTCTGTTCCATGTTCTGTGTGTGCATCTGTATTTATATAAGTGAGTGTGTGAAGCAAAATTACATATTAGGAAAAAAACACACTCGCCAAAGGCAAGAAAATCAATTAATACTACAGATTCTAAACAGCTCCCACCACTACAACACATGTGTGTGCGCGCGCGCACACACACACACACACACACACACACCCCTGAGGCTCTTATATCTTCAGCATTATTTGTGACCAGTGATATGTTGCAGAGGCTGCACCTTTAATCTGCATCCTCACACCAAAGAAATGACAACCTAACCTCTACCTAAATACACACACACACACACACACACACACACACACACACACACACACACACACACACACACACACACACACACACACACACACACATGCGTATAGAGTGAGAGAGGAAAGCTCTACCCTGACCCTTGAAGGCAAACAAGCAAGATCAGACGAAAACCCTCATGGAGGATTTACCCCTCCTCAGATTTAACAGGAGAGTGTGTGTGTGCGTGTGTGTGTGTGTGTGTGTGTGTGTGTGTGTGTGTGTGTACCTATGTTAACCATGTAGTAGGAAATAAAGCTGTTTACACATTAATATAATGGGAACTTGCCTCTTTTTGTGTGTGTTTGTGTGAAGGGTTTTACTGAGCTGTCCAAAATGAAGTACCTATTATTCTTTTCATATAAATAGCACATATGACCACTCGTGTGGACACACACGCACACACACCTTCACCCAAGCACTTAAGGACACACTTTGATTCACCTCATTAATAAAAAGCAAAAATGAAGTATGCAATATTTCATCACTCAAGTACCTCAATAGCATATCATAAAATTATCAACCTCTTTATCATGACAGCTTTAAGAATGTCATTAAACTGGGTCGTTGCCTCAACACACACACACACACAGATACATGTTTTTATGACAGTCTTTGTGAGGACATTAAATGGCACATTCCTTTGCGTGCTTAAATTTTAACTTTAACCCTTAAATCAAGTCTTAATCCACAAGCAGCCCTTTGAACAGGTGTGTGAATTAAGGACCTGCCAAAATATCCCTGATATGGTCTTAAAGTCAAAATGTCCTAAAAAACACAGCTGTCAGAGAGCGCACAGGCACACACACTTTCTAAGAACATCCTGTCTTTAATGAAGAAAAGATAGATAGATAGATAGATAGATAGATAGATAGATAGATAGATAGATAGATAGATAGATAGATAGATAGATAGATAGATAGATAGATAGATAGATAGATAGATAGATAGATAGATAGATAGATAGATAGATAGATAGATAGATAGATAGATAGAAACACAAAGTAGAGCTTTTTAATGTCCTTCAAGGAGCCTGGAGAACTGTTCCTGAAGACTAATTAAATCAATTAGATGAAAGCTGCCTCAGAGATGTCAGGCTATGTTGAAAAATAAAGATGGTCACACCAAATATTGACTTTCAATGTTGCTAAAATTGTACAAATTCTGTTTTTGCCTCATAAACTGCATTTACATTCATGTTTGCACATGTGCCAATAAGTCGCTGCACCGATTTCCCATTTTCCTAGAAAAATGCAACAAAATGAGGGGTGGCTCAAGACTCTTGCACAGCACTGCAAGTGGGAACAAAATGCTCTTGAAGTCAAAAAGCATCACATGATACTATAGCTGTGGAATGAGCAGCACTGCGGCATCTTCCATTGTAAGCACTGTAATCCTTCAGCAGGACAGATACACGATGAATGTATATTATGATATCAAAAGCCACAAAAAGAAGAATGCTCGGAGCCAACACCGTGCAGTAATGTAATTCAAAATGGAGCAGAAAGAAAATCTATTTCAAATCCTGCTTTATTAATACTATTGCTGCCTACAGCCAGGAAAGGGACAATTGAGTTGTAGCAATTTGCAGAATGAGAGTGGGGCCAGAGAGCAGAGAGAGAAAGAGAGAAACAAGAAGGAGGCGTACAGAGGCTGAGAAAGGGACAAAAAAGAGTATGTGAACAAATGGAGAGTGTAAGAAAACTGAAAAATTCAGTAGAAAGACACTAAATAAACAAAGGGAAATAATTAAGTAGACTTAAACGAGACAAATGCGAAGTCAAATATTCAGTGAATGAAAAAAGACCCAAAAAAAAGTGATAGAGAGGAATAGACAGAATGAGCTAGAGGGGATAAGAAAGAGATTTAAAGCAGAGACATAATGAGCCAGTTGATAGTGAGGCCTGAGGTTAAGCACCTGAAGCCAGCAAGTAATTGGCTGAGAATGACAGAGTGACAAGCAGAGAGATATAAGCTGTGACCTGGAAGGAGAGGGAAAGATGGAGGCAGAGAGATGGGGGCAGTTGTTGAATGTATTCATCTTACATTCAACAACTCCTCCCATCAATCTTTTTTTTTTTTTTTAATTTCCTTTTGGCTGGAAAAAGAGGAGGAAAGGCTGGGAAATCCTCGGGGGCCTAAAATAAAAGCATGAATACAACCGCTCGTTACAATAATGTCACTCAGCCAATTATATCAGATTAAATTATAAAAGAAAATGTCTTTTACTTCAACTCCTCCGGAGAGCTCGAGACGCTGTGGCGATACCTCCAGTGGGTCCTGTGTTATAACTTCCCTTTGAAGATGGCACTTTTTTTATTATTGTTATTTAAAAAATCTTTCTCTTGATCACTAAAGAAAGATCCCCTGCAGGGATTTTAGAGCTGGGGGGATGGGAAGGTTGGTTGTGTGTGTGTGTGTGTGTGTGTGTGTGTGTGTGTGTGTGTGTGTGTGTGTTTTTGGGGGGAGGGGGTATTTAAAAGTTTAGATTTTTTTTCTGATAAAGAGCTATTTTACAATAAAAAAATACACACAATGTAACGATAACAAAATCTGAATGACCTTTTACTGCTGTAAAAGGCAATCCCACCTACAAGTTAAAGGATATTTAGGAGTTTGTGGCAGTCCTGAAAACATGCGTGTGTGGTGGGGGGCTGGGGGGCTGGAGGGGGGTTAGGAAGAGAGGAAACTACATGTCAGGAAATGCAGTGGACTTAATTCTTTGGCCACATTATCATGTCATGCGATGCCTGATCACATGTATCACAGACGCTGTGACATCACTCGTGGGTTTTAGACTCAGCATTTTGAAGCTTCATTTTCAGCATTTTGGCCAGTAGAGCCAAAAGTGACCACAACTGGTCCAGAGGATGGAGTGTTAAGATATTTGCTAATTCTCCCTTGTCTGGTTAGCATTCATAAACTGAAGACACAAATCTGCCAATTATAAAAAATAGCTGCGTTACACTCACCGAAACTGAAGCAAAATCTACTGAATGAGCTTTGACACACAGCAATTCCATGTGTGAGATAATTTCATTAACATGGTGGAGATTTAAATTAGCAGAGCTGAGGTCATCACTGCCTAGTACCAGCATACCTGTCAATCAAAGCAGCCACTCCCCTAATTTTAAACCTTAGAGGTAAAACTCCAGGAGGAATTACAACAATTCTGTATGCTGGGATTGATTTGCTTTTGGAGGCAGAGCGAGTGGCCATCAGAGGAATTACGTTTTCTGCCACTGGCAGCGATTTGTCATTTGTTGTCATTATTTCATACACATTTTAGTCTGACCTGATTCACATTATTGGAAAGTACCAACACAGCATGTGTGATAGGCCCTGTGAGAGTTTTGTAGACCATCACAACTTCAGCCAAACATTTATGAGTGTACAAAGAAGGAGGTATTACCCATAAGGCCAGAACCAAGTCCTTATTTGCTCAGACCGCTGTAGTCTCAGGACTGCTGAGACTTGGACTTGAAGGCAAACAGACCAAACTGGGAAGTAAGCGCAGTAACAGGCAGGAAGAAAATGTGATATGGGGAACAGTTTTAACCAGGAACTGAAAAGGTGATGAGTTCAAATTGGACCAGTGAGGTCATGTCAGGGAGAACAGAGTTCACAGGCAAAGATTTGGATGTAAAGTTTTGTATTTTTTCCCTTTTATTAGAGAAAATGAAAAATGTATCACTTTTTTTTATATAAATGGTTCAGAGTTAGGGATGGGTGGGAAAGGGGGTGAACAGTGAAATATTCGCTTTACATAAACCACTGGGCTGCTGACAAAACATTAAAATAATCATCATTTTAATGAAACTGGCTTATTTTGTGGCAGCACGGTGGCGTAGTGGTTAGCACTGCTGCCTCACAGTTAGAATACCATCTGGAAGGCCTGGGTTCGATTCCACCTTGGCCCAGGCCTCTCCCTCTCTCTGTGTGGAGTTTGCATGTTCTCCCCGTGCTTGTGTGGGTTTCCTCCGGGTACTCCGGTTTCCTCCCACATTCCAAAGACATGCACTTACTGGGGTTAGGTTAATTGGCTAATCTAAATTGCCCATAGGTGTGAATGAGAGCATGAATGTGAGTGTGAAAGGTCGTCTGTCCCTCTGTGTTGGCCCTGCAACAGGCTGGCGACTTGTTCAGGGTGTACCCTGCCTCTCGCCCTATGACAGCTGGGATAGGCTCCAGCCCCCCCGCGACCCTTAACAGGATGTGCGGAAGCGAATGGATGGATGGATGGATGGATGGCTTATTTTGTATTAAAATATATTCAAGACTTTGTGGAATAAATAAGACCAAAGTCTAATTATATTTTAAACATTTAGGTATATTTGTTCAGTGGTTCACTGAAGACCTTAGGAAATGCTACTGTCTAAATTCTCAGCTTTTTACATGTTGAATAATAACTTAATGTCACAACTTTCTGCAGTTACTTCAATTATTATGACTCAAAGCAAAGTAAAGAAACACAACTTAGCGGTGAATTGGAAACTCGTCAGCTGGTCGCTGTAACGAAGGCTGCAAAAGACGTCTTAAATAGAAACTTTTGATCGAGTTGAAGTTTGTGTCTTTGACTCTTTGGCTGTAGCTCAAGAATAAAAAAGGAAAGTTTAAGGCCGGTAGTTTTCCTTCACATTTCCTTTTCTACTGTCCATCCTCACACAAATGAAATGAGAGACGGTCTGTTCGGCTTTACGCCGAGACGCTCCTTTTCTAAATGTCACAACGCTGAAAGCACATCGAGCGAGCGTCTTACTGAGCACCCACTGTGTTTTTGTGTTAAAGCATCTCTTGTGGCAGCGTGTTTATCAGTGTACACCTGCGTGTGTGTGGTGTTTAAATCCAAAGCTGTGCGAATCATTAAAGTCTTTGTCCTTTTCTGTGTGTTTTTGTTTGTGCATATGCGTGCTAAGTGAAGCAATGATTTTTGTCTTGTCTGTGAGCTTAATGGGGGGGTATTGACCGGTGTCCCATTAAAATGGTTCCCTCTATTGGAAACACAGACAGCAGAATAATATTATAATATTTATTGAATCCATTTCTCTTTAAGAAAGACTGGGAGAAGTTTATGGGGAGAATGTAACAAATATTATATTACTGCATTAGTATTTTGGGAGAAATACTTATTTAATTCCCCCCCAGTAGTAACTTAGTATTATTAAGTGAATCTACTGCTGATGTGTGATGGTATGTACAAGCAGGAAATAGAAGGTGGTGAAAATTGATGCCTAAAACTTCATGCTTCATTCTGACATGCAGAAAAACATGGCCTCCATGAAGGTCTCTCAGATATAATCTCAATTGAGCAAATTATTAGGCAACTTTGAAGGCGGCCTATGCTACATGCAAATTTTGAACCCTGTTGTGAGGGCTGATAAATGAATATGGCATGTTTATATGATTGAACGCCTTCATGAAGCAGCAGGCCAGCTTTCATAAAAGCTCAACAAAGCTCTCATCAGCATGGCTTTTATCCCGACCGAAATGTCGGGCTCCCATCCATCGCCGTGCCACAGAAAGAAAAGGACACTCGATTTATCATTCACAAATCAGAAATAGGAGCCAAAACACGAGATTGAGTTTGGGGCAGGCGAAGAACTCAGTGGGCAGATACTGAAACACTTCCTTCAGCTGATTTGAAAGGGTGCTTTACTGAAGAGGAATAAAGAAACACTTGGAGTCAAAGCAAACACGATATGAGCACACACAGACTGTAACAGTGGCAATGAAGCAATAATAATGTCATTTTTTCCCCATGTATCCAGCTTTATCCTCATTGTTTCTCTGTTTCTTTCTCATCCTGTCTCAGCTCCTGCGTCATACTTTATACTGCAATATCATTTTTTGTGTTCCACCATCCACCACTGTTTTCTCACATCTATTTTCATCTTTCATGTTTTCTTATTATATCATTTCCCACCCGTTCTTCCTCTCCATTCTTCATTTTTTGTCTCTAATCATCTTTTTGTTTCTTTCCCCCTAATTTACATGCGCCTCTGCTGCCTTCCTCCTTCCCCTCCAGCTCTCATCAGCAGTTAGAAACTGGACAAAGAACAGAGAGGTCACTGAAGTCTGTTGGGTACTCTTAATGAGCTCAGCATATACACACAAACCTACAAGCACACAGACAGATAGACATTTGTGTGATGACATACCACATTTCTACACAACAAGATGTTTGCTGGCATACACACACACATAAACAATCTGTCCTCTTTTGGCTCTTGTTTTTTGCTCTGATGAGTGAGCGCCATTCACTTTCACTTCACTGGAGAAAGAGAGAGAGAGTATGCCCATGTGTGTGTGTGTGTGTGTGTGTGTGTGTGTGTGTGTGTGTGTGTGTGTGTGTGTGTGTGTGTTCAGCTACAAGCTCACAGTAATTAAAAAAGATAGACAGAGGCAGTCAAGCATGGAGGGCCAGTATCACCTAGCCAAGATGCATCTGTGGTATCAAACCAGTGTTGCACTGATCAGCTGACTGACTGGCAAATATGTCGATGTGTCCGTTTGTGTCCATTAACTGTTTGCCACAAAAACACAGTCCAAAACGTCTTCTTTTTTTTCCTATTTTTTGCAATCTGCAGGTCAGTGTTCTATGCAGTCTCTCCTGCTGTCCATGTGAACCTGGATTATCACTCCAAGCACAGCTAATAGTACACAAACAAGTGTAGCAACACAGAAGTGGCACATGCACCGTCTTCTAACCGCCACACGTGAACAACAAACCGTCCTCCATGAAGATTTTATGGTGATTACTTTGCCTTTTGATGGGAAATGGAAGCTGAGAAGGCAATCAGACCTCTGCCTTTGAATGCATCAAGTACACAAGTGTATATAAATATTATAGTTTTGAGTGTAATTTTCATTTTTGTTGGTTTACAAGCCTCAACAAGAAAGAGGATGTTTGTGCGTCTCCCCTACTGCTGAAAACTGTCATGGAGTAATGACTGCTCTCACAGGGGATCAGACAGCATGAATTCCTGCCTGCCACCTCCACCTTAATGTGGTTGTGGGTGGTGTGTGTGCGCTGGCAAACCCCTTGTGAGCACATTTATTAGCCCAGATATTGAAGCAATGGGCTTTCGAGAAAGAAAGAACGAGCAGCCAAATCATTTTTCTCTATTATTTTGATGTGCTTCTCAGTTTATTGTAATATACTGCAAACCACTTTGGCAATATTGTTAATTTGTTTGACAGTCATAGAGATAAATCACGCTGTGAAAAAGTAAACTTGGTGGAGTGAGAGGGAGGAAGCGCGAGGGAAACAAAGAAGGAGACGAGGTATAAATAGAAACAGAAGACGTATAAAAATCTGACATCTTGGTGCATATTATTTTAGACTTGGAGATTTAGGCTTCCTAATTAATTTCATTAGAGCAAATTAAATATTAGAAACACCTGTCAGTACAACAGTTCAATAGTATCACAAACCACAGCCTTCAAAATTACCATAAAGTCATCACCTCTTCTAAACAGCTGCTGTGTGCACAGAATACATAAATACATCTAAATAATTAATCATAAATGACTGTATATAGACCTCTATTCCGTCGGGAGTATTGGCCCTGCATATTGCTTGAATTTCTTTCAGAACTTCCAACTGCGGAAAGAAAAAGACCCTGCAGTCTATTTTTCCTTTTTTCTATTATTTTTTTCTGTCTTCTTTGGCTCTGTTCACCAACCTACCTGCACCCCCCGCTGGGACTCCCCAGCGTGACCTTGGCCACAGCTGCTGAGATAGATAGAGGTTCAAAGATAGCTGTCTGCATCATGTAGACTGCCTAGTATGTGGGAAACACAAAATTAAAGGAGCTTGAAATTTTCCAGTAATACTTTAACCCTTTACCAGAGCGGATGTACTCTGAATTCCCTTCGTTCCTTTTTCATTAAAGCTGAGGCCTGAGGGAGAACTTATAATGGGATATATGAGAAAGAGAGAGGATGATGATGATGATGAGAGACACTCACACTGAGACAATACATGTAGAAAGCATTTGGCCACGTCTCTTAATATTTTAATTGAGGTGTTATCAGCCCCATTGCCACATGTGTATAAAATCAAGCACCTAGCCATGCAGTCTGCCTTTACAAACATTTGTGTGGGTCATTCAAAAAGAGCTCGGTGCTATAATAGGATGCCACCATCGCAACAAGTCAGTTCATGAAATTTCATCCCAGATATTATGCGATGTAGGTCTGTATCTGTAAGTCATATTATTTCAAAATGGAAGTGTTTATGAACCATAGCAGAACACGTAAAGTTACAAAGCAAAGGAGCGAAGTTCATAAATACTCCTGACTCAATAACTGCAGGGTTTCAAACCTCCCCTGGCATTAACATCAGCACAGAAACTGCACTGGGAGCTTCGCGGCATGGCTGAGCAGCTCCTGTAGGTGTAATGTGTAGGTGGCCTGGTATAGTGTACCTTAAATTGTGTATAGATCAATTGGGATGGGAAGGGAAGGGAGAAAAAATAAAATATTTATTATTTAGACCCTTAAAGAAAAAAGAAAAAAAGACCACAGCTAGTTTTCTCCAGCCCGGTCCTGTCCCAAAGGTTTTTCCTCACAGGACAATGTAGGGAAAGAGCTGCTAACACTGGGTTGGAGTGAGCAGTTTGGATCATTTTGGCGCAGTTTGGGAAGTTTCCTGCATATCATTTTTTTGTATTTCAATTATATGAACATCAGCACGTGTTCCCACGTGGCTTGAAACCCAGAACTGAAAAGCTATGACTGCAGAGAAGAGATTCAGTGAAAGACATCATGTGTATGTGAAGGATGGCTTAAAGGCCACACATATAAACAGTATGATTTAATCCGAGCAGCTCCACTGGATGATTTCTGATGTCACGCCTCTAATACATCACATCATGTCCCTGTGTGCATCATTTCCTGTCACTGATCAGAGGGAATGCCGTGCATCAAACCAGGTGAGAGGGTATGTGTGGAGTGGTATGTAATATAGCTGAGTATTACATACCAGTGTACAGCTGCCAAAGTCATATGACCAGGTATACTATGTTTGTGTAAATACTCAAGACTTGGTGAAGTATGTAAGTGTAAATGGTTTTATAACCGAAGCAAAGTTTAATTGACAACTTAATGAAAGACTGCAAACTTGATTGTTTTTTCTAATTTAGCCCTACAAACCAAGTGGCCTCTATCTCCGCCTGTTCCTCCTCGACCCTCAGCTGTTCATCTTTATTCGCCTCACCTTTCTCTTATCTAAATCGTACCTTTCTGGTGGGGGTGGGCTTGTTTTGTTTCGCACTCTTTTTATCGCTCCCCCTCTTTTTCGCTCTCTACACACCCTCCTCGGATTTCTCTCACTCAATGAGATGATCAAGTAGGGCATCATTAAGCGCCAATCAACAAGCCGGCAAACTCCCGATCACCATAGCAACTCATTACCACCTTGACCTGCCGCTGCAAGAAACAAATGTGCCAATCTCATTATTGTTAGCGTCATTGTTTGATTGTGTCTTTTCTTCTTTTTTTCTGAGCCTCTCCAGCAGTTATTTGTGGTGTAGCGGTGCTAATGAGTGCGATGTGCTGATGTCAAGACGGCTGCAATCAGCTTGTTTTTGAGAAAGGTCATGTCTCAGGAACATGAGGGGGGGGGTTGGGGGGGGGCTTGTGAATGACCACTGCTACTGCCTTTTTTTCCCATTTCCATTAAATAACTGTCATCTTTGTGGCTATTGCTACAGTTGACAAGAGAGGAAAGACTAAAAGAAGTCTTCACTTTTAAGTGGGGAAAAAAACAAAAGTTTGGTTGTGATTCAATTATGTTTGCATTTGTTGGCGTGCAGAAGTTTGGGAAAAACACAATAAAGTTTACTTTCTCCAGCAGACTATAACAATAAGCATGAAATCACCTGATCTTTAACACAACTGGAGAGTAACACAAGGACAATAAATGCATGAGGCTGTAATGTAACTGGGAACTGCTTAACTCAGCATATGTATACATATACATACATGGGGAATTAAAACAATGTTACACTTATCCTCACAATATGAACACATTACATATTAAACTGTGTTACTGTGTCATATTGTTTTTATAAAAACTGTTACATTCGGTGTCTCTATATGCTTTGACACCAAGAAGAAAATAGGACTAAAGAATAAACAGCAGATACACACAAACACACACATTTACCACTTCCTCTGCGGTCATCAAAGTGCAGCCCGGCACTGATCAAAGATGTAAAGGGTCAAATAGAGCACATACTGCCTTTTGATCTCACAGTGAGGCTTCGCCCCTGTCAGAGGATCTTTAAAATCTTCTGAAGTGGACCCTCTTCTCTGTCACAACAGTTCTGCTTCTGCAGCTTGAAAGGAGATTGTTTCCTTCACTTTCAATTCAGTCAAACAGGTGGAGGCCCTGTGGCCCCCGCTATAAAAATTCCAAAGATCTTTCACGCTCACTAAAGAGGCTCCAGACCATTGGACGGTCTTTGATTCATGTCCACACAGAGGCCATGACTGAAAAATATAACAACTGCAGCTGTGTAATAATATAATTAACAAATTTTTATAGTTTAAAAGAGAAAGGTTGACAGAGGCATTGTTGCAATTTGAACAGAAAGTTACATTTCTGGATGTGAGCCAACTTTCTCATCTAACTATTCTACAATAAACTTCCCTGTAAAATAAACTCATCTCTGTAGATGCGTGTTATAACTCAGCTGCCCTTCAGACACAAATAATCCACTTTTTTATCAAATGTTTCAACCGGTGAAAGCTAGCAACACTGAAATAATCATTTAATGGTGGCTCAACAAGCCTGATAGGATTCTACTCTCTGTTCAACCAATCAATCATATCAAAATCATCATAAAATCATATCATATTAACTAATATCAATAGTTGATGGCATGAAGATTTCTTCAGATAATAATCTTGGCTTCCAAACTTTCTGAAGTCCTTTCTTATTGTTTGAAAATCACTGGGTTGATTCAGATCAGTTTTAAGTGCATCGCTGATTGCTTTGTAATGTATTTTGAGGCACTCTGTCTGAGAAAGTTTTGACTTTACTTCCTCCACCACACAGTCAGTCGCACACACAGAAAATTAAACAGTCTCACTGAGTGAGGTGATGAAAATTGGCCCACTTTTCATCACTTGTCCAATTCAGAGTGTGGAGCTGTTGACTTCCTGTGTCAGAAAATGCAGCTTTCAGCTCTAATCCACTCTGTTCACCTCGACTGCTTCTACAAGAAACCATAAAGAGAGCCACAGAAAATCGAAGCTGCTGCCAGCATCCCTGGTCACTAAACGAGTAAAATTGTCTTCAATTTATCTGTCCTGCACTATCATCCCTTCTTTGTCCTGTCATCTGTTCCACAATCGCATACTTTTCCTCCTCTGCTCCACTCTTTATGCTCCCTCCAGCCTTCTCCTTATCTCCCTTTTTCCCATTTACTCTTCTGCTGTGGATAATTATTGCATTAGATCTAATAAATAATGTAATGGTGTATTTATGCTGTGTATCTTAGAAGGAATGAATGTTTAGTTGCAAACAGAGAAAAAAGAAGGGTCAGACTTTCCATGTCTGTGTATGTGTGGTGATAATATTTTGATCATCTCAAAGTAACTGTATCACTGTTCTCATTAAACAATTGTAAAGGTGCTGTTTTAATTCTGTGGGCATTCTTCAGGGAGCTAACAATTTCCACAAAACTTTCCCTCTTTCTCTGTGACCTCTCTCTCTCTCCACCACCTCTCGACATCTTTATTCCTCCCTCACTCTCTCTGACCCTCCTACTATGCGTAGATATAGAGAAACAAGCATGTTGCCCTGGAAACAATGCAAATCAGCCCCAACAGGCCAATTACCAGAGAGCACCAATTAAAGCCAGACCTGTTCCGTTTAATGCATTTTATCTCGGCTGCCCTTCGGATACAGCAGACACAGACACACACACATTGCACCCATGTTCCCGTCTCTTCTTCACCAACAAGCAGTTGGTAACTCAGTAAAAGTAAGACTTGCTTTGTGTTCATACATGTGTGCAGTGTACAAATTCTTTTGTTATTTAATATGGTTATATGCTTATCACCAAATTTGTGCGTGTGTAGTATCGTGTTTACAGCTGACCTGTGTGTGTACGCCATCCATCAGCTGGTGAACTCTAAGATGCTAAAATGATTGGTAATCTTCCCTGCAACCAAAACAAGTACAATCTGACCCCACGGAGAAGGAAAGGGGGGTCAAGAGTGTGGCTGACAAAAAAGGAGGGAGTGTGTTCTGGTGTATCCATGTGGTAATTGCTCAGGACAATTAAAGCCACCAACAATGACTCTCTCTCTCTCTCTCTCTCTCTCTCTCTCGACTGAGACCTTGTTATTTCTCTTCTCTTATTTGAATGTGTGTTTTGTGAGAGCGTATGTGTTTGTTGTGGCCTTCTCATATTGCTCAAAAAAAAAAAAAAAGATTCTTGTGTGTGTTTGTGTGTCTGTTTATGTGCGTCGGCTTTGTTGTTACAAGGCTTTTATTGATATTTTTGGTTTGGAGGAAGATAAGGGCATTTATACTCTATATGTGTGTGTATTGTGTGTGCGTGTAGCGACGGGGCTTTTGTGTGGTAGCGGGGAGAAGGCTAGCTACCTAGTGGCTGTATACTGCCTCCTCCCAAGACTTAATGAAGGAGAAATTGGATCCTGATGGCTTCACAACAAAGGACAGCCCTGCGGCATTGACTGTGTGTGTGTGTGTGTGTGTGTGGGTGTGTGTGTTTGTGTGTGTGTGTGTGTGTGTGTGAGCAACTTATTGAGGGCAAAATGGGAAACATTTTCTTCTAATAAAGAGCCTCTATTTCTTTTGCGCTTGTCTGGCTTCTTCCTCAGACTCTGTTGTACTGGCCTTGTATGTTAGTGTGCGTGTATGTGTGCATCTGTGCATGTGCTGTAGCCTTCTGATTTTGCCTCCTAAAACTGTTGTTGCAAGTGTATGTGTGTGCCCGTGTAGAACTGTGTCTATCATTAAAACAAGTTTTTCCTTTTTCTTTTTTTTGGTGTGTGTGCATCTGAGCCTTGAATGGTTACTTATTACTCAAAATTCATAAAAACATAGAAGAAAGCTGAAACGCAGTCAACATATGAATGTACGACCCAACAGAAGGACCCAAAAGTATTATGGGAAAAGAGACTACCTGCAGTATTTTGGGTATTCATGAGATTAATGAGCTTTTTTTTTTTGTATTTATATTTTTCCATCATTCACCAAAGTGTTTTAATAAGTTCTCTGTTACACACACACACACACACACACACACACACACACACACACACACTCTCACCCCTGGTGTTACTCATCCTGCTTGCTTGCAGCTTTCTCAAGTGTTGATTACAATCGCTACACTGCTGTGTGAGCGAAGAAAAAAAAAAGTGTGTTTGCACGTTAATGTTTGTGTGTATGAGCATTCTGTGTCTCATGCCCAGCATCACCTGCAGACCTATGTGTGAGTGCACGTGTCCACACATTCACAATGTTCACGTCATGAAGTTTGTAGGTTTGTTTTTTGTGTGTTTGAATTTTATGTGCGTGTGTGTGTCTTGAGCTTCATATAATGACTTTTGCTTCATGTTTTCATGTCTGACACTGGTTTTTAAGCAGTTCTCACTTCATCTGTCAGACAGACAAACTTCACACCCCTCTACTCCCTCCTGCTCCACCATAACAAGCATGTAACACACCCTCAGAATAGAGGCCTGTTACTAGGAAGATTTAAAGTGTTGTGAGTGTATCTAGGTAGATTTCTCTGTATTTGTGTTATTTTTAGAACCAATTAGGCTGCGTAGATCGGTGAATAATGGACCTTCTGGGATGGTGTTCCTGGCAGATTGAAGGTAAGAGTTAGCTGTTAAACCCCAACTTTTGAAACTAATCAGTCTTTATGATTTTTAGTGTTTTTAATCGGTTTGTACATGTGCGTACATCACCGTTAGGTACTAGGTTTATTTATATTTTTATATATATTTTTAAAAGTTACCATCATCGTTAAGCAAGTACATTTGCAGTCAATCCATCTTCTTCCGCTTATCAATGAAGCCAAACTGTTTACATTGTTTCCATAGGCTGTTTGTAGGATAATAAACACCCACTGGGGAAATTGCACACATATAAAATAAGGGCTCTATAGTAGAGCGTGAAGAGCAGAAGAGCATTGGGCATAGTTTGATGATAATAGTCTGTCCTGTGTACTATGACTCTTAATAATTTGAAGAAGAAAAATACTGAGACACAAACACACAGAGTCACACACACACACACAAACACACATTCTTATATTCTAGCAGGAAGAATACAATGAACACAAGTGGACACCCACATGCAGACAACTCTCTTTTTAGGTTTAGACTCATTATTGATTAACAAGACTTAAATGAGAAATAAAATATTTTGATACTGTATATGTTTTTGTAGCTCCCCTTTTTACTGCTAATGCTTTAAACTGAGTGATTTTTCCTTATCAGTCTGTGTGGTTGGAAACAACTAATAGTGAGAAAAGATTTTCTTGGGCACATTTGTTTTTATATCAAATATCAAAATACTGCCCACCATATCTTTGTGTTCCACAGTTACTTAACAGCACCACTGGTCTAGAAAGGATGCACATGCCTTGCTCGAAGGTATCACAGTGAGTTGAAAGCAACTTATCATTCTTCATTGCTTCTTCCTAGAAGAAGACTCAATTACAAATCCTTCAGAAACCAAGAGAAAGAGCAAACTGAAAGGACTTAGAAAAGGAGCATCTGTCTATCTTTGTAGTGCATTAACATGGTAACTGGATAATTTTTGAAATTTCTCAGCCACTATTAAATTAGATGCAGCAGAAGAAGCAGATGGAGTAGATTGTCAAGGGAGTCTAAACCCAACAATGGAAGTCTTTTCTATGTTAATAGAGGATCCAGCAAGTTATGAAGAAGACACAGCTCTGCCTCGATGATGTCCTTATAGGAGTAAGTTATATGTACCTTAAGACGTGATTTGTCTGTGTGAGTGTGTGCATGTGTGCACATGCACATGGACAAAAAAACAAAAATCCTTTCAACTAACTGTGAAGCTCTTGAGTACTTCCATGTGTGTTTAATCTAGGCATATTAACACGGAATATCCTCATGTCTTACAGTTGTGTGTATGTTAGTGTGCATGTATGTGTCAGATTTATTAAAGATATAATAGATTTTTGAGCACTGTGCAGATGTTTACAGGCAGTCATTTCCAAGTCTTCTTGGTGGTATTTATGGAAATTATTGTAACAGTTTAGTGGCCATGTACAGTCAAAAGCAGAATTTGCATTTTAAAATTCCTATTGAAGTTCAATCCATGATAAGCAACAGCCAGTGAGAGAAAATGTTACAAAGTGGCACGCGTCACCCCAACTGATATAGTTAAGTTAGCATAAAGGGGCACTCAAAGAAGCATGATTTCAACACAGTGCATTTTAAAAAGTAACAACAGTGATGAAGAGACTATATTGAAAGGGTGACAAGACATCAGAAGAAATTCAAAAGAGGAACTCACAAGAAAGCATAAGGCACTCAGTGGGTGGTTGTAGGCTTCAGCATATGAATGAATGCAGAGAGGCAAAGCACATGTACACTAACCTTAAATGACAGGAGGGGGGGAAATCGGCAAGGACATGACAGACATTTAGAGATTAAGTAATAAAGAAACAAGCCAACACGGAAACTTAAAGAGACAAAAAAAAAAAAAACCCAGAATGATGGTGAATTTTTACACAAAGTAGCAAAAGAAAATGAACACGTGAAGTGTAAAAGAGAAGAGACCCAGAGAGAGATGCCGTGATCTGAATCAGTTAAATGGTTAAATCCTTCCCTGAGGTAACAACATATTCATGCCTCCAGCAATGACGATGTTGACAATTTTTGTAAAATATTATAGAAAAAAAAAAAAACGAGCTTCTGCGTTCACTTCTATTTTTTAGCTGTTGTGTCTTTATGTTAGATTTTGTCTAAAAGTAGCAGGGGGCAAATTATGATTTACTCCCTACTGAGCAAGCGCCGTAAGAATGAACTGCCTCATTTGTACAGTACTTAATAAAAAAGAGGGCTTCCATCTGTGCTGCAAGGCAACACAGGCAACCCTTCATTTGACTACCAAACCAAAGAAGGTTTGGATTGGGCCAAACAAAGATGGAGAGCTACGAGAGTAAAAGGAAGGAGAAATGGTTTGATTAAAATTGAAATGGTTACATTTTCAAAACTATATATATCTGCCTACTGTGTGCTTTATAAAGCACCTGCCATTCACTGTAAAGAGAAAGGATTTCATTGTTCATTCAACTGCATCAGACTCTAAAATCAACACAGGTTCATTGGGTGAAACCTTTGAGACTTTATCGTGCGCTTAAACACACTTTGCAATCTCTAAAAGTCAAAAGCAATTTTCTGTTTTTGTCTTGTTTTCCTTGTTAAAATAGAAACAACTTCTGAACCATTTCAGTGCACATTTTTAAATAATCCCACTGCAAAACAAAACCAGTCTAATGGATTACAGTGTTCAAAATGTCACAAAAATAATCAAATCAAATCTAAGCAACGATCTTCATCAGAAAGCTCCAGAATTCCAGGATGATTACAAACTCATCTTCAGTTGGGAATGGGACACTGGTGCTTAATGCTGATGATCTCAGGTATGATTTCAATGTTTTTTGACACAATTTATCCAGTAATAAATAACACTTTACTCATCAATATGATTTTAATGGTAAAGCTATACAGTGTCACACTGGTCTTTACTGTAAAGGTCACTTTACACACAGTAATAATTTTAATGAAGCACAACTCAATCCACTTTAGTGAACCACTTAGCCTAAATTTAAAATATTAAATGAGCTAATTGATATATACAGAATTATGTTCTTTAATTTTCAGTCTTTTAATGAATACGTACTGTACTGGATCATTTTGGTAGTTTTATTGGGCAGATGCATCAAAACTTATTCATAACCAGTTATTGTGGTCTTACTGTTTTTTGAAGTACAACTAAGAGAATTGCAAGACAGACAAAGGCTTGAGAAATGACATTATCTTTATCATTAGATCAAGGATTTGGTTAAATAAAAACACAACAGGTAAACTTACACTATACAAGTTGTTTCTGGTGGATTTAGCAGTAAAATTAAAGGGAACACATGAACAAACTGCCTGTAAACAGGATTAGAGCGGTCACCTTAATCAGATGTAAAACATGTCAGGGAAGGCACACAGGGCTAAACACACTCAACTGAAAAAGGCAAAAACATTGGAGGTGAGAGCGGATCCAGGAAAGCTGTGGTCCACACCTCCAACCTGTTTTTGGCTTTTGGAATAATATAATAATGCACAAGAGTGTTATTGGTAATTATAGGAATACTGCTAAAAAGTTAAAATATCAGCCTTT